>NC_051223.1:36967615-36985115 GCF_015220715.1 Pygocentrus nattereri
CTTTGCTGGTTACCAGTAGGTTAGAGACAGAGAGACAGCTGGTCCTGAGCTCAGATACAGCTAGAAACTAAAGCCACTGTAGATACAGAGAGAAAAAAAGCAGAGCTGAACACACTACAATACACTACAATACACTACAATACACTACAGTACACTACAATACACTACAGTACACTACAATACAATACAATAAACTACACTACAATACAATACAATACACTACAATACACTACAGTACACTACAATACAATACAATACAATAAACTACACTACAACACACTACACTACACTACAATACACTACAAGACACTACAATACAATACACTACAATACACTACACTACATTATACTAAACTACATTACTATACAATACACTAGAATACAATACACTACAATACAGTACAATACACTACACTACAATACAATACACTACAATACAATACACTACAATACACTACACTACAATACAGTACAATACACTACACTACAATACAGTACAATACACTACAATACACTACAGTACACTACAATACACTACAATACACTACAATGCAATACACTACAATACACTACAATACACTACAGTAAACTACAATACAATACACTACAATACACTACAATGCAATACACTACAATACACTACAATACACTACAGTACACTACAATACACTACACTACAATACAGTACAATACACTACAATACACTACAGTACACTACAATACACTACAATACACTACAATACAATAAACTACACTACAACACACTACACTACAATACACTACCAGACACTACAATACAATACACTACAATACACTACACTACATTATACTACACTACATTACTATACAATACACTAGAATACAATACACTACACTACACGAAAATACACTACAATAGAATACACTACACTACAATACAATACAATACAATACACTACAATACACTACACTACAATACAATACACTACAATACACTACACTACAATACAATACACTACAATACAATACACTACAATATACTACACTACAATACAGTACAATACACTACACTACACTACACTACAATACACTACAATACAATACACTACAATACAATACACTACACTACAATACAGTACAATACACTACACTACACTACACTATAATACAATACACTACACTACAATACAATACACTACACTACAATACAGTACAATACACTACACTACACTACACTATAATACAATACACTACACTACACTACACTACAATACAGTACAATACACTACACTACACTACACTACAATACACTACACTACACTACAATACAATACACTACACTACAATACAGTACAATACACTACACTACACTACACTATAATACAATACACTACACTACACTACACTACAATACAATACAATACACTACACTACACTACAATACAATACAATAAGTGCAGTACAGTACATTACAATCAGTACCTAATTCAGAGCTGATTTGAGTGCTGTATAAAGAGACGTGTCTCCAGTCTGCGTTTGAAGACTGTCAGAGACTCTGCTGTACAGACAGTCAGGGGGCGTTCGCTCCACCACCTGGGAGCCAGTACGGAGAACAGTCTCGACGCTCATCTTCCACGCGCCTTGAAGGATGGCGGGTCAAGCCGAGCTGTGCTCAAAGCTCGAAGGGCTCGTGGTCCAGTTCGAGATTTCACCACTGCCATCCAGTCGGTAGGGGCTGGTCCAGTTTTGGCTTTGTAGGCCAGCATTAGGGTTTAAATCTGATGCAGCTACAGGAAGCCAGTGAAGGTAGCGCAGCAGTGGGGCAACGTGGCTGAACTTGGGCAGATGGAAGACAATCGCAACGATTTGCATACAACTGGAAAACAGACAATAATAGCCCTAATCCATCAAACGAGCGCAGCATTTGAGCGTGAGAAATGCTGCACTCTGCGTCTGTTTCAAGAAGATGTCTATGGCTGCGACTCAAACCGCACCCTACCATACCAACTAAACAGAAGGTCAAGAATAGTCCACCACCAATAGCAGCGTGTTCATGGCAGTAGTGTGTGTAGTACCGTGCGTAGTATGTGGTTTGAGACGCAGCCCATGTCTATTTTAAGACAAGCTTCGATGTGAGCAGAGACTCAAGTACAGCTGACGAACCGAAGAACCAGCTTCACCTGCCCCGCTCTCGTTTGCATATCATTTGCCTATCATTGCAAGGAATATTCATAGGTGTTGCGATAGTGAGCCAATAAGAGAAGCCCTCAAACGTAGAGTGTGCTTGAAACCATCCCCTCATTCGTGCAGGTGAGCAGGATCCTGTCTTTGGCTGTCGTTCGTACAGCAGCTCACAGATTAACCGCTCACATGGACGCGCCGCGTAGAGGAGTCCCATCAGATGAAATAAGGTGGAAACGCTCGCAGTGATTTTCTGCATTTCTTTCTTATTTAAAGGAGAATTACATTAGTACAACAAAGCTTTATTAATTATTCTATAAATATATGATGTTTGACGTTTTGGTGACACTTTGTTTCGATTTGTCCTTCATGATGAAACAAACACTCAGAGACTCTCAGTGACACGGCAAAAACATATGAGGGTTAGGACCAGGTTCTGAGTTGAGGTTAAGATTAGGATTATTGTCAGGGTTAGGATCAGGGCCAGGGTGAGGGCTAGGATTACGTTTTGTGTTGAGGTTACGGTCAGGACTAGGGACAGAGTTAGGATTAGGTCTGGGGTTGAGGTTAAGGTTAGGTCTAGGGCCAGGGTTATGTTCAGGTTTTGGGTTGAGGTTAAGGTTAAGGTTAGGATTAGGGCCAGGATTAAGTTTTTGGTTGAGGTTAAGGGTAAGGTTAGATCTAGGGCCAGGGTTGGGTTTAGGTTTTGGGTTGAGGTTAAGGTTAAGATTAGATCTAGGGCCAGGGTTGGGTTTAGGTTTTGGGTTGAGGTTAAGGTTAGGGTTAGGATTAGGGCTAGGATTAAGTTTTGGGTTGAGGTTAAGGTTAGGATTAGGTCTAGGGCTAGGGTTGGGTTTAGGTTTTGGGTTGAGGTTAAGGTTAGGGTTAGGATTAGGGCTAGGATTAAGTTTTGGGTTGAGGTTAAGGTTAGGATTAGGTCTAGGGCTAGGGTTGGGTTTAGGTTTTGGGTTGAGGTTAAGGTTAGCATTATGGCTAGGATTGGGTTTAGGTTTTGGGTTGAGGTTAAGGTTAGGATTAGGGCTAGGATTAATTTTTGGGTTGAGGTTAAGATTAGATCTAGGGCCAGGGTTGGGTTTAGGTTTTGGGTTGAGGTTAAGGTTAGGATTAGGGCTAGGATTAAGTTTTGGGTTGAGGTTAAGATTAGATCTAGGGCCAGGGTTGGGTTTAGGTTTTGGGTTGAGGTTAAGGTTAGGATTAGGGCTAGGATTAAGTTTTGGGTTGAGGTCATATAGTCTGCAAAATACAGCAATTTACCTTTAAATTACACACTAACAATATTCAAACTGAACTACCTACATCTTTAGTATAAGAGCACCGTTATTATCATTATCACTGATATTTTCTATTTTTATCTCTGTTAGAGACATTATTGATTATATCGATGACTATTTTGATATTTCAACTGCTAATCAAACATTTTTTAAAAAATACTGAAAATCTGTTGAATCTAACAGGTTTGTACTGCTAGCTAATTGATTTTCTGTGTGTTTTCAATGAATACAGGGACACATATCAGAGTTAGACCTAATCCCATTTCTTATTTTAACCCCTACCCCTTGTTTTCGACTGTCACCTTGGCACCTTGTTACTGAGCTACAGGGCAGTGGTTGAGATCTTCCCTCTGAAATGAGAATAAACAGAGCATCACTGCTCTGTAGGCGACCCTGCCCGTCTGCAGTGATCGCAGAGGAGGGGAAAGTCCAGCTCCTCACTGCTGGGCTTTAGTTACATTCAGGGATCATACGCCTTCAAAGAGGGGGGCAATTATTTATTATCACCCCCCCCTAATTCTTCAGTGATATGAAGCTGAAGTCAGAGATTCTCCAGATTCTTGTGTGAATTTTCCCATTCTACCTTAAATGGAGCAGCAGTGACATGCTGGAGCTCGCACAGCCGTCTCACTGGTTTTTGTAGCCCCAACACTTCACCCTACCCCTCCATCGCAACAAGAACCAGGACACCCTACCCCCAGACGTGAACGTGGAAAACGGTAGTGCAGTGATTATTATCATCAGTATTTTCTATCATTTTTTTGGGTGAGACATTATTGATTATATTGATGATTATTTGGAAATTATAACTGCAAATCAAACACTTTAGTGCTGGTATCCCCTTGAATGGCCAGGGCCCTCCCGCAGACCCAAAGCTTTATCACACACTATAACCAAAGACTAGCTCAGTCAGTTTGCATTAAAAACTCTGAAGTTACTGAATAATAAGCTTTAGTATGTAGTATTTCAGTGGTCAATAAAGAGACTCTCGGTGAAACTTTTAGACCTGACTTAACTTCTGTCATGATTAACCCTTGTGTGGTGTTTAGATCTGATGTGATTTATTATTATTTCAACCCCAGATTCCTGGTCTTTGTTCATTTTCTGCAAAGATCATATAAAATAACTCATTTTCAGGGTCTTCACTCTGTTCACCCCCCACGCATTTATATTACGCATGTGGTGTTGGGCTGAACCCATGGGGAGTAACAGTGTGGAGGTGCTGTGTCCTTCACTCTGTTCTCCTCCTGCATGACGTGTGTGTGTGTGTGTGTGTGTGTGCGTGTGTGTGTGTGTGTGTGTGTGAGGGTGGACAACATGGACAGGCTGCTGACTGGCTACAGCTGCTAAAGGAGAACCCTATGGTGGATACCTGTGATATTTTAAACAATAACACGGTGGGTCCACCAGACCACTGAGTAACAACCACATCAACACCACAATCAGATTAGACGCCAACTAGTCTGGTCAGTTGCATTATAGATACGGGCATTTGAACAGTGTGTACATTATAATGCATTATAAACAGCTTTTTATTAATAATTTTTAGCAGTTAGTAAATAATAACAAGCCTGAAAGGAACACAGTGCCTCTTGACTCTAAACAGGTTTTGGGTTTTAGAAGCTGTTGTAGCGCCTGCCCGCTGTCTTCTTCGTCTTCTATTGTAAGCTAAATGGTTTTCTGTTTGTTGTATTGTTTTGTTTTAAATACAGAGAAACACTGAAATGACTGTGTGGGGATGATCAACCGTGCGCTACAGATGCAGCAGATGCTGGTTAGGTTGGACATTTGGAGGATTCCTTTAAGGTTAATAGATAAATACTGAGCCTGCAGTTTAAGGTGTTAATGCTTCATCTGGACCATTTATAACACCTTTCACCCCCCAGTATGTGATAATTAGACTGAGGCTGAATAGGGAGGTAACAGTGCTCCTCAGGGGTCAGCAACGGGCGTCGGGTTTATTTTCAGCTCATGGTAACAGCGTTTCATATCCTTTCCCAGAGTAGTAGCAGAATGATGAAATGTGGTCAGGGTACAGACGTGGGGAGGAACTGAGAGGGAGAAAGTCATAAACTGTTTAGAGTGTAGGCAGAGGAAGAGACGAGAGGGGTGGTGGTGGAGGGGGAGAGAGAGAGAGAGAGAGAGAGAGAGAGAGAGAGACAGAGAGAGAGAGAGATAAAGAGAGTGAAAGAGAGAGATAGTGAAAAAGTGAGAGAGGGGAAAGAGGATGAGAGAGAGAGAGAGAGAGCAAGAGAGAGATAGAGTGAAATTGAATAAGAGAGAGAAGAGAGAAAGAGAGAGATAGTTAAAGAGAGACAGAGGGAGAGTGAGAGAGTGATAAAGAGAGTGCAAGAGAGATAGTGAAAAAGTGAGAAAGAGAGGGGAAAGAGGAGGAGAGATAGTGAAAGAGAGTAAGAGAGAGAGAGAGGAGAGAGGAGAGAGAAAGAGAGAGAGAGAGAGAGAGAGAGAGTGATAAAGAGAGTAAGAGAGAGAGAGGAGAGAGAAAGAGAGAGAGAGATAGTGAAAGAGAGTGAGAGAGAGAGAGAGATAAAGAGAGTGAAAGAGAGTAAGAGAGAGAGAGAGGAGAGAGAAAGAGAGAGAGAAAGAGAGAGAGTGAGTGATAAAGAGAGTAAGAGAGAGAGAGAGGAGAGAGAAAGATAGAGAGAAAGAGAGAGAGATAGTGAAAGAGAGTAAGAGAGAGAGAGAGAGAAAGAGAGAGATAAAGAGAGTGAAAGAGAGTAAGAGAGAGAGAGGAGAGAGAAAGAGAGAGAGAGAAAGAGTGATAAAGAGAGTGAAAGAGAGTAAGAGAGAGAGAGGAGAGAGAAAGAGAGAGGAGAGAGAAAGAGAGAGAGAGAGAGAGAAAGAGAGAGGAGAGAGAGAGAGAGAAAGAGAGAGATAAAGAGAGTGAAAGAGAGTAAGAGAGAGAGAGGAGAGAGAAAGAGAGAGAAAGAGAGAGAGAGAAAGAGTGATAAAGAGAGTGAAAGAGAGTAAGAGAGAGAGAGGAGAGAGAAAGAGAGAGGAGAGAGAAAGAGAGAGGAGAGAGAAAGAGAGAGAGATAGTAAAAGAGTAAGAGAGAGGAGAGAGAAAGAGAGAGAGAGAGAAAGAGAGAGAGAGAGTGATAAAGAGTGAAAGAGAGTAAGAGAGAGAGAGAGGGGAGAGAGAAAGAGAGAGAGAGATAGTGAAAGAGAGACAGAGAGAGAGTGAAAGAGTGTTCTTGGGTAATAACGTTGAATGATAGATCAATGGCCTACTTAGCGATTGATGTGGTCACTTTACAGCGTTTTGACCCTTTCAGGTCGAATGACTTTCTAATGAGCTTCACTTTTCTGCATTTTCTCTGTAATAAAACAAGACCCAGCCTGCTGCCTGCAGACCTCACACCAGCCTTTGCGCCTGCTGTTCCAGGCTGGTACCTGACTGTGTAATTACCTCAAACAGACCTGCCTTTACTGGGCCCTGGAAAAAAAAGACGCCGTTAGTTTGGGACACGACGGAGCAGTTCGTCATGTCCTGAAATGGAATTCCAAGAACTGAAATGTTTAACTTGCTGATTTCTTACTTACTATTTGGTTCCCGATGTCATAAATATTAATAAGTGTGCTATACATAAATACACGATGTTCTCAGTCCATACATGCATAACTGTACCGTAATCCACTGAAATTACATATACATATACATAATCGCTGCTGTCGGATCAAAACCTATTCAACTTTACAGGAGAAGGAAAAAACCTACTTTACTTTAAATGTAAGTCAATGGAACCAGACATTTTGTCAAGTCATTTTGAGTTGTTTCTTTTAGTCCAGTCATCATGAAATTTACACACAATGTAAGGAGCAGCAGGCATTTTCAAATGATGTCAAAAACTGAAAAACCATCAAAAATGGAGATACAAGCTTTTCTTATATATATATATATATACTGATGGTGGAGGGACACAGGCGGGGAGTTTGGAAACAAAATAGTCCCCAAAGAAAACTTACTTTTTCAGATTTATCACTATTTCACCATCATCAACACTGTGTAGACATGATGAGCTCTGGTTCCACCACTGTAAAGAAACCTTGGCCTCTACAACGAATCACTTCACATCAAAACACTCTGACACTGTTTACATCTCAGCGACTGAATTGTGCAGAAGTTTTTCTGAAATTCCCTTTAAGTAATGAACTAAAGTTGAACATCTTAACGTTATTGACTATAAATACGTGTCCGTTAAATATAAAAGCTCAGAAGATACGCGTAGGTTCTCTGGTGGTTCTGGATAGTAAATAAAATGGCTGTATTTGTATTTGGAGACATTGTGCCCCCTGGTTCCCATCGCCACCACTGTAACAAGTTTTTCATGCAACTGGTTTCATGTGGGCCCTTTAACAGCACAAGCCAGCATGTCGTCTGACTCAAAGTAAAAATGTATTTATTCCACGGAAATGGAGGATCTTTCTGAATGGAGGATCTTTCTGAATGGAGGATCTTTCTGAATGGAAGATCTTTCTCAATGGAAGATCTTTCTGAATGGAGGATCTTTCTGAATGGCAGATCTTTCTGAAGCTGCAAAGCTAAATGATCCACATAGATAACGGGGGGCGTGGCTTTGCAGGCAGTGCTGATGTAGATATACCCCAACAAGCTGTAACAGTCCAGCTGAACTCTGGGAGATGTATGAATCAAGCTGTGCAAGTTCTCAAATAAAAAAGCTTTATCGAGCTGATCGAAATGTTATGACGTTTTGTTTTGACATTAGAGTAGCGAGCTGTGAGGGCTGGAACACGGATCAAGGCTATTTGACAGCATGTCTGGTCCTCTTTTATACAGAACATATGGTAAGGCAGTGGTTTCCTATATGTGGGCTGTAGATTGGAGCTGCGCTGCTGATTATATATAGACTGTTTCCCCACAAGTGCAGAGCTTAAATGAAGCTACTTCGTTTCTGCATTGCTGACACTCGAAGCACTCATGCATTATCAGTGTGGACTCGTACTGACCACGCGTAAAGTGTGTTCAAACTGCAGATATCAAGTGTTGATGGTAAGACTGATGGTCGCATTGAAGGTCTTGAGGTCTGTTTTCGTTTTGCTTTTTTTGAGCTACATGCCACTATGAACGTCTAAAAATATGCTAGTAGTATCTTTTGGTCCATTCATCATGAAATTTACCCGCAATGTTGAGGGCAATGACCACCCAACCATGACCACCCAACCCTTTGCGTGATTAAGCGGTTCTTTCCAGGGTGAAATTGTCCAGATTGCCGGAGAATGCTCTGTAGATGTGACCTACTATAGAGAACCTCTTTGAAAAGGGTTTTATAGAGCACCAAAAAGTCTCCTACTATTGTTACAAGCTTGACATCGAAACAGCAGAAGAACCCTTTTTGTTGCTGTACAGGTTCTTTACCTATACAGAACCATCTACAGCACATTCTCAGTCAATCTGAGGAGCTCTTTCATGATGCAAAGAACACTGTAATCATGCATTCTGTGAGTGTTCATGGTTCCTGCAGGATTCCTCCAAGGAATCCTTGAAGAACCAGCGTTTTGGTGAATGTGCTTCATAAGATGCTTGGTGAGTGGGGAGACAAACACCACCTGTCCGTGTGGATCGCGGTATGAAAAAGTTTGGGAGCCCTCATGCCAGGGTAGTGGGAACGTATACAAAAAAAAAAAACAGTTCAAAGTGAGTGAATTTGGATTGAGGTTTGACAGTTGAACCCAAATACCTTACAGATGCATGAGCGCTTGAAGTTTCCTCTGGGGTGTAGTTTACGCCGTGCGCTGATTAGACGAATTGAGGCAAACACCGGAGGAGTTATTTCAGCTCGGTTATTTTTCCTGAACTTGAACAGTTTGTTCTGTGGACCTGTTTGCCTTGCATAATGCAGGTACTCTGAGCAGTGGGGATTCTGGTGGAGACTGGGGCTGGAAATTTCCTCTGCAGGTTTGTGTGCTCTCACACTCTGCTGGGAATGTTACACAGTGGGGCTTTGAGGGTTCTTCTCACGCTGAGAGAAGCTGCTGAACAAATATCCAACGCTTGCCTAACAGCACCTGCGGCAGACACATGGCTGTGGACCTACCTTTTAGCCCTTTTGGTCACAGCCAGGAGCTTATACACTGAAAAAGGGTTCTTTTGTAAACACAATGACTGTATTTAGAACCACAAGATCTATTTAGGACCATTTCATGCTGTTTGTTTTGCGAAAAAGTTCTTCGGATTGAAAGGCACTGTCCACTTTATCAGCTCCACTTACTGTATAGCTGCACTTTGTAGTTCTACAGTTACAGACTGTAGTCCATCTGTTTCTCTGATACTCTGTTACCCTGTTCTTTAGTGGTCAGGACCCCCATGGACCCTCACAGAGCAGGTACTATTTGGGTGGTGGGTCATTCTCAGCACTGCAGTGACACTGACAGCTCATCTGCTGCTGCACAGTTTGTGTTGGTCATCCTCTAGTCCTTCATCAGTGGTCAAAGGAAGCTGTTGGCTGGATATTTTTGGTTGGTGGACTATTCTCAGTCCAGCAGCGACACTGAGGTGTTTAAACACTCCAGCAGCACTGCTGTCTGATCCACTCAGACCAGCGCAACACGCACTAACACACCACCACTACGTCAGTGTCACTGCAGTGCTGAGAATGATCCACCACCCAAACAGTACCTGCACTGTGAGGGTCCATGGGGGTCCTGACCACTGAAGAACAGGGTAACAGAGTATCAGAGAAACAGATGGACTACAGTCTGTAACTGTAGAACTACAGAGTGCAGCTATACAGTAAGTGGAGCTGATAAGATGGACAGTGAGCGCAGAAACAAGGAGGTGGTCACAATGTTATGCCTGATTGGTGTATGTGGTTCTAAATAGGTTCTAAATACAGCAACTGCCTACAGCACTTTAACTCATTTACACTGAAGTTACACGGAGTGTTTTTGCCTTGACTGCTTTTTGAATGAGCCACAGTGCAGAGCAGCCAATCAGAACAATGCTCATTTACATAAAAGTCTTAGAGGTCAGAAAAAATCATGAGCACAAAAAGAATAATCTGAAATCATCAGCGAGACGAGAACTTGAAGGGTCATGGGCTGACCCCAGACTGTTTCCATGATAAAGCCACAACTGTGTACAGTGTGTGTCTGTCAGGGCTGCGGTCAGGAATTACTGAAATAGCCCCACAGGACTGCCCAGGTTTAGCTCAGAGTTTACTAACACAGAGCATTTTGTGGCTGCACGGTTGTTATTTGAAATCGTCTGTTGTTTTAAGGCTAAAAGTGGCCCACTGGTTGATGTAATCGCTGACTCGGGTGATGATTGTGCTTATTATGTAGGTTTTCAAACCTGCACAAAGGCTGCATCGTACAGCATTTCCCCACAAACCCGAATCAAGTCAAGCACCTCCCATACAAACTCTAACAAAGAAATAATATCGTGGAAAAGCACTGGGGGAGAGCAGAGCACGACCCAATAAGGATAAAATGTAAAAACTGTATTAATGTTAAAGAACTCGCTTCAAATCCTCTTTCAACTCACTCACATCAGCAGATTCATCCACACGGGGAAGGGGTCCGAAGCACAATGGGCCTCCTTCATCAACCGTTCATAAGAAGCAATTTCTTCTTAAAACCTGTTTACACAGTTTTCACGAAGACAGTCACCAGTGTTTCCTTGGGATTTGTTCTTAGGTACGAGCAGAGTCTACAGACACTCAAGAGCACAAAGCTGTAAACAAATCTGCGTTTTTTGTTTTTTTTTTTTTATGCAGATTTTTCTTGGGACCTTTCTCAAGAACACATTTATGGTGAATGAGGCCCACACAAGAGGTCTCTAGATCCCCAAATCTTAGGTAGTGTAGCTTTAAAATGTAACATGGACTTTATTAATGCAGCTAAGCAGGTTCAAGTAGAACCTTTGGTCATCTTGTCATTTTCCCATATCAACAAATAGGTCAACTGCAATCAGATTGATCATGTGTAAGATTCGGACTGTTTGTGGTCATGAAAGTAACTTTTTTCATCAGGTGTCTTTCTATCACTGATTGTGTCTATGGCTCATAGAATTATATTCATTTATGTGCAGTTAGTGACTGTGTTATAGTTTCATTTTGAGTGGTGATGGTTAGTAACATGTAATACCCCCAAAGTAAACAATGAGAGCAGTCCATATCCAGTGCTGGACAGTAATGAATTAAATGTAATTCGTTACTGTACTTAAGTAGTTTTTTCGTATATCTGTACCATTTCCGTGACTTTTTCCTTTCACTCCACTACATTTTAGAGTCTAATATCCGACTTTTTCCTCCTACATTTTGAGAAATCTGTCGTTCCTTTTGGTTTCTGTGTGTATAAAAACGTAACATGTCAAAACGAAAGAAGCGCAAAGCCAGAGCACCAATCAGGGCCCAGCGGTCACTTTGTTTAGAGCTGGTTTTGACCTGTTGGTCATACCGACCCAGTGCAGCACGCGGTTCAACGTCAGCGCAGCAGCGTAAAACTTTGGGAGAGTCTGTTCAACATAAATGATGAACTAACCTAACTTTGTGTAAATAGAGCTCAATATAGAAATATGTCCACATATGCAGTCGAGACTGACGCGGCTTTTTTCTGAATTTCTACAAACACCATTTCATTTTATAGTAAATGAGTTTGGGCTGGTTTATGTTTATGAACAGACGCCTACAGATCAACATAGTAAAGGAGCTCATCTGTGATCCTGAGTTTAAAGCCAGTTTTTATTCAACTTAAACTTGGAACTAAGTTGTAAATAAATCTGAAACTGAAACTTTGCTTGTGTGTAAAAAGTGATTTCAGAGCCACTCGGTTCTCCCTGATGGAAACTGTTTACCTTCAGTGTTTTGTGCTTCTGATCATTTTAATAGACGTCAGCGTCACTAATTAATGACGTTCTATTAAAAGACTGGTTTACCAAGAGAGACGCTGGAGGACTTTCACCTGAAATGAGTTCATGAAGCCAGTCTGGTTATAAAAATGATAACAGGACCAAATCAGAGCCAGAATTACTCTTTTAGTACTTTTACTTTATACTTAAGTACATTTGAAGGGAAATACTTCAGTACTTTTACTCAAGTGGAGGTCTAAAGGGAGGAACTTCTACTTTTACTGGAGGAATATTTTACTTTGGGTGTCTCTACTTTAACTCAGGTACATGATTTGTGTACTTTGTCCATATCCTGAAACTGAAATTTAAAAAAAAATGTAATATGTAAGTCAAATCTATATGAATTTTATTGTGCTGTTATTTGCCAGCCCCCAACTACAGTTCACCCAGCTGGGTGCCTTGTAACATCTCCACTTGTGCTGCTTTTGGCTGAATTGTTCAATATTAGAAATAATTTAGCAAGAAACAAAATGATGATGCTCTGCTCGCCTGTTCAACACGTTCTGTTTGTATTTTGGAGTAAACTGGCAACATATAACAATCTGTTCCATTTTCAAGGGGAGTCTTGAGTCTTGTTCAACTGCAGAAACACTAAGCTGTCCATTTTGCACAGGCTTAAAAGAGATCCTTCTTCAAGGGTTCTTTAGGAAAGAAAATGCTATATAGAACCATAAACACTCAAATAACCTTTTGTGTGATTACAGGGTTCTCTGCATGGTGTAACGGTTGAAGGAGAATGTGATGTATATCGATTTATATAGAACCCTTTTGAAAAGGACATTGTAACAGTAGAAGAACCATTTTTGGTGCTATATATAGAGCCCTTTAAAAAGTTCTCTATAGAACCATCTAAAGTTTATTCTCCATCAGTCTGAAGAATTCGTTCATGATGCAAAGAACCATTTTAAAGAACTTTGCAGTGGGTTCTTTGAGTGTTCATGGTAGAAGAACCATCTTTTATAAGTGTAGGCGTGTAAACATAAAAATACGTTCACCGTAGGATCTTCTGCTCTCTCCCTGCCATTTGCCCCGTGGACCTTGTTAAGCCTCATACCTTGTAAATCGGACCCCATTACCAGGTGGAAGTTGTGTTTATAGGTGACCTGAATGTGCCCCTCCTCCAGGGCCGTTGGTGTTTCTTCCCAGCCATGGCCTCTGACCATCGTCTAACCTACAAATCCTCCAGTGTTTGACAGAAGACGCCGAAGAACTTCACTGTTGAAAACGAGAGGTCATTAAGCTTTTTCTGTTGTGCCCAAACTCTTTTTGCTTCTTCCTTCCCTTACAAACCTGAGGATAAATCCTGGGAGGGGGTTTGCAATTTAAAACCAGACGCAAAAGGCCTAATATCAAAAATATATGACTGTATTATGACTGAAAGGGTTCACTTTCCTTTGGCCTGTCTCTTCCCCGGTGACTAACATGTATTAATAAAATCAGACTCTGCTGAGGGTGCAAGGGTGTCTGCCCTTTGTTCATACTTACAGGCTGTTAATAACTATTGTTCCTCTTTTATTCTGCAAACCACTTGCACTTTTGACTTACTGGATTTTGATGTTGAACTGAGCACATCCAGAGATGGAGAAAAACAACTCCATGTATGGACAAGCAGGTTACGACATATGTTAGAATGTGGTCGGGCTCTTCCTTGGCTGCCTGCGAGCACGTGGGACGGGCTCTCTGTCTGTTTGGGTATAAAAGAGGGGACTTCCCCTTCTTCTGTGTGCTTTTGTGCTGAATAAACTGTCTCTATACGAGAGTGTTTGTTCATCATTGCACCGGGCATGCTCTAAACTTGGGTCTTAGAGGGATCTGCCGAGCTGATTTATCGCTTCATTCTCTGGTTTCTGAGGGAGAACACTGTCCAAGGAGACCCTTCCTAACAATGACTGTTCATTCAGAGGCTGATTTCAAGCTCGAGGCCAAACGGGAGGCTGATTTAGGGAAGGAGCTGGATGATGATTGGTGGTCGAGAGCCTTGTCAAGGGTCAACTCCTCCTCATCATGTGCTAGACTTGGCCTGATGCAGTTGAAGTTAGTCCATAGGGCTTATTATACTAAGGCTAGACTGGCAAAAATCTTTTCAAGTGCCGATGCGGCATGTCCGAGGTGCACATGTTCAGGTCGTGCAAAAAACTAGATAAGTTCTGGGCAGACATTTTCACTACTTTATCAAGTGTGTTTAATTTTAAATTGGTCCCTGACCCCCTGTGGGCAATTTTCGGTGAGCCAGAGGTCACTCCTGCGTGTGCGGTTGGCAACTGTAGAGCTTTAGCCTTTACTCTATTGCTAGCTAGACAGAGGATTCTCTTGAATTGGAAGCCTTTCATTACTTATTTTGAAAATCTTATTGAGTCGGCGGTCAAGGGGGAGGAGGTTTGATTTATTATTATTATTATTATTATGATTATTTTTAATATATACTGTATAACAACAATAGTGTTATTTATGTACTCATTTATTTAAATTCAGTATATTGTATGTGTTTGTCCATTTTGTGTTGTATATGTATGTTTGGGGGTTTATGTCGTAATAGGTTAAAATAGAATAGACTTCTACATAATTATTTGGAACGTGTACTGGTTTGTTATTTTTGCCAAGTCATCAATAAATAGAATTAAAAAAAAAAAAAACGAGAGGTCAGCTGAACCTCAGAGTTCACACAACTCAAACTTCTTAGCTGAGTCAAAAGTTCTCTTAATTATTTAGTTCTGCGTCAGTAGGTAAATAAAATTAACACTTTTTTAATGCTTAACTTCCATACTAGTCAGGACTCTTTCCGTCACACAATCCTGCTGGACATTTTTCCTCTTAGGTACTTACGGATGGCTATGGCATCGCTGGGGCTCAAACAGCCTCACAACCTCCTGTTGGTGTGACGGCTTATTCCACTGCACCACTCAGGAACACATAAAGCAACTCAAATCTTGTGTCTACAGATGTTTAACACACTGGAGAAAATATTTGTTGTTTTGACTTTAAAGCGTGGCATCGTCTCATGTGGTGCATCAGTCTAATACTTCACCCCATCATCAGGAGGTTGTGAGTTTGAGTCCCAGCACTGCCACAGCGGTCCATATCCAGAATCCCAAGAGGAAATATGCTAGATGGGACTGTGTGATAGAAGGAACACCAGCTGGTGGGGTAAACTCTGAGATTTAGACCTAGAAACAGTAGCCGGGAGAATTTTTGACTCTGGTGTCCTCAAGTTGAGTCAACTCAAGAAAAGCCATGTAATCAGTTACTATATAATTTTAAGTTGAGCAGACGTCTCTTTTTTTTAGCGCTCTGCTCAGGCCCAGAGATTGCTTAAGGATATAGATGTTGAAAAGTGTCATAGCATTATAGCATTATGAAGAAATACAATACTGTGCAAAAGTCAGAGACCACCCTTCGTTTATTTCATTTCCAGTCAAAACAGATGTTAAGCACAAAAGATGCATTTTTCAGCAAATAAAGCTGGGAGGGGTTTCAGAAGTGCTATAAGACCAGTGCTATGAGCCTTATTGAAGTGGAAAAGCAAGTTGATATGATAATTATTGCTGCGTACCAGGATGCACATCTTATCTAAGACAAAAATGTGATCAGGGCTTGTCTTTCCATGGAGTTCTGAGAAACTGAGTCTCGTGTATCAACATAACACTGCTGTCAGAAGAAAACCTCTTACCTCTAAAATGGTAACTTTACAGGAGAAGGGAAAAACCTACCTTACTTTCAATGCAGGTCAATGGAACCAGAATTTTTTCAGAGTCATTTCGGTTCATTTCTTTTGGTCCATTCATCCTGAAATCTATACACAGCGTAAAGAGTAACAGGCACTTTCAAATGATGTCAAAAACTGAAAAATGACAAAAATGGAGGTAGAAGGTTTTGTTCTGACAGCAGCCATCGATGCTTATTGTGGAGTATTAGGGGTATTAGGGAGCCTCGTGGAATCTGGGGCTGGTGCAAAGTGTGTTGTCGTGGTTTGTTGTTATGTGATGGTCTGATTCTCTGTCTGTGAACATCATCCCTCCTCCTCATGGAGCAGCTGTGATGCAAGACGAACTTCAGAGAGATCTGACGATGAAGTTCATCGCGTCTTAGACGTCGGCTGCATTTTCTGCTGCTCGCAATCCGAATAATCCTGACTACAAGTTTAGGCCCAGTAATCCATAAAACCTCACTCCACATCCCAGGTTCCCAGTTTCATTGTTGTAATGCAAGTTTTTGGTCCGTCTCCTTTTCTCCACGAGGTTCTTCTTGATCAGCTACACATCCTTTCAGACCCACAGCGCTGAGTGGTCTTCTCACAGTGGAAGGATGGACAGAAACCCCTGTGGATGTTTTCAGATCTGAAGCAGCTTGATTTTCTCCTCTCTCTCAGAGATCAAAGCTTTGACCGCTGTTTATCTGATGGGGGCAGTTTTGGGGTCTAGCAGGTCTTTCAGATGGATTTTCTTAATATTATTTTTCTGTAGCTTTTAATCAGTTTTTGAGCTCCACTTTTGGAAACTCCTGTTTTTTTCCCACTTATTTTTCCTTGACTCTCTCCATCCTTATGCAAGTGAATTATATTATATCTAATATCCTCAGAAGCATCCCTGCGACCCTGACGGAGAAGCGGCTTAGAGAATGGATGGATGGATGGATGGATGGATGGATGGATGGATGGATGGATGGATCTAATATCCTCAGAAACATCTCCTGAAAAATGAATAACTTGTACTTGACTGGAGATTAAGTCAAACAGTGGTACGGTTTTTCTTGACATGACTGGATCAGATACAGGAGATGATAAAACAATGTTCCTCTGAGCGAATGCTGTTGTTATTTGGGGCAGTCACTGAAATCCACGTTCATTTGGTAATGGCTTGGCTGTGGCATTCAGACCGGGCTGTTCTTAATGCCCTGGAGGATTTAAACATCCTGCTATGCTGTTGTGCTGTTTCATTAGCAGAGCGTACAGTGGTTTAGACCTCCGCTGGTTTGTGTGAATAGCCGGTTGACGGAGAGCAGCTTCGGCTTTTTTTCTGGAGGAATCGCTCTGCCCGTGTTTTCACAGAGCGGTGCTCGATTCCTCACGGTGATCCACTGTCACACATCATGCTGGATAAAGTGACGCATGTATCCTGAGAGCTGGAGACCTGTGAGTGTTATTATTAGCTGTCTGACCACAG
>NC_051223.1:36990115-37010115 GCF_015220715.1 Pygocentrus nattereri
GCTGTTCTGAGAGCAAAGGGAGGTCCTACCCAGTATTAGTGTAGCGTTCCTAATGAAGTGCTTGGTAAGTGTAAGTCTTTAATTATTTTTACTGCTGTTAAA
Source organism: Pygocentrus nattereri (assembly GCF_015220715.1). Classification (NCBI taxonomy): domain Eukaryota; kingdom Metazoa; phylum Chordata; class Actinopteri; order Characiformes; family Serrasalmidae; genus Pygocentrus; species Pygocentrus nattereri. The sequence goes on from NC_051223.1 coordinate 36,990,218, forward strand.
AGTTTATAATTAAATACTAACTTCACTTTTTAAAAGGTAGTGTGTCAGTATTTTGTAGTGCAGTTCAGATACTCCACGATAAATTTTGCACTTCTTACAATCTTACAGTGGTGACTCCCACAGAAAACACTGCGTAGTGAATAGTGAATAAGTTACACAGCGATCATCAGTTCAAATAAGACCAAACAGACCCTCATCGGAAATTCACCTTATTTTGACACTCAACATAATGACCACAGAAAAGAACCAACCAAAGCAGCGATTTTATCTCATACACAGAAACGCTCGGTTATAAGCCGCCCTGGGGAGTTTAGAGAGAGCGTTGCTATGATAACTATGAGTGGCACAGACACAGAGAAGCTTTTGCTCTTCGCTTTTGAGCTCAGTCTGTGTTTCTCCGTCTGGGTGGGCTTCAGAGACCAGGAGAGTCATCACACCTCCTCCACACGACAGCTGATTCAACTGAGTGCCATCAAACTGAGTCAGGCATAATGAAGTTATGATGCTGCTGCTACTGCCAAAACTACCATTATACACTCAGCTCAGGAATGTGGAATGCCCCTACTGACACACACACACGCACGCACACACACACACACACACACACACAAAGATACACACTTCCGGTGTGATTAGGTGAGAACTGCTGCCTCTTATCTCACTGATGTTTTTAGAGACACTTGCATCAGTGCATTGTGTTTAGTTGACTGAGTAGTGAGTCAGAGCCTTTAATCTTCATCTTCTTGACGAGCTGGAGCAGTCACAGGCTGGAGCAGTCAGGGGCTAGAGCAATCATGGGCTGGAGCAGTCACGGCCTGTAGCAGTCACGGCCTGTAGCAGTCATGGGCTGGAGCAGTCACAGGCTGGAGCAGTCAGGGGCTGGAGCAGTCATGGGCTGGAGCAGTCACGGCCTGTAGCAGTCATGGGCTGGAGCAGTCATGGGCTGGTTCAGTCACGGGCTGGAGCAGTCATGGGCTGGAGCAGTCACAGGCTGGAGCAATCATGGGCTGGAGCAGTCATGGCCTGGAGCAGTCATGGGCTGGAGCAGTCATGGCCTGGAGCAGTCATGGGCTGGAGCAGTCAGGGGCTGGAGCAGTCAGGGGCTGGAGCAGTCAGTGGCTAGAGCAGTCACGAGCTGGAGCAGTCACAGGCTGGAGCAGTCAGGGGCTAGAGCAATCATGGGCTGGAGCAGTCAGGGGCTGGAGCAGTCATGGCCTGTAGCAGTCATGGGCTGGTTCAGTCACGGGCTGGAGCAGTCATGGGCTGGAGCAGTCACAGGCTGGAGCAATCATGGGCTGGAGCAGTCAGTGCCCTTGAGCAAGACACCTAACCCCCAACTGCTCCTTGAGCGCCATGGATAGGGCTGCCCACCGCTCTGGGCATGTGTGCTCAGTGCCCCCTAGGGTGTGTGTTCACTGCATGTATGTGGGTGTTTCACTGCACTGATGGGTTAAACGCAGAGGTCTAATTCCACAGTGTGCAAACCCAGTTGGCGGATGGTTCTGAATGAATTAAATGAAATGGTCATTTAAGAGGAAATTGAAGGTCCTTAGTTAAAAGCTGTGTTTGTGTGTTTCAGATTTAAGCTGGTGGTGCGGCTAAGATCTGAGGGAGGCCGGTTCCCTTAACCTTCCAGTCTGTGGAAACATAACCTGGACATAATCACGCACAAGAATGAGGATCAAATACACCATCTGCTTCATCTTCATCGTAGCTCTGGTCATCATCGAGAAGGAGAGCAACATCCTCTCAAAGTAAGAGAAAGTCTCATTCTCTCTGTTAAAAGTATCGTCACACGTCTCACAGCGACCACCTTCAGTTTATGAAGGAAGAGCTGCGGTAATGTGGTTTCTCTGAAGGAGCCTGCAGAGATGACACGCTGCATATATCTGACTCTTTCAGGTGTGTCAGTCCTGTCAGTGCTCTGTCGGCTAATTGCTGGCTTAGGCTCTAAAGCAGGTGCTTCAAATTACACATGACACAGCTGTAAGACAGATGTGCAGTCAAGATTTCCCAGCCTTTACTTTTACATCTACCAAAGCTTGAATTGCATCTCACATTGATGCTGATAATGAAATCTTTCATGACGTTAATAACTGGGTTATATTCTTATGGCTTTTTTCTAACGTTATGACCTGCTCTGTGGTCAGATCACAACTGAAGAGATGGATGAGACTGTGGTTTAGGGATTAAACTTCAGGGGTCAACCACAGGGCCCTGGCTCATTAAGCAGGAGTGCTCAGCCAATATAGCGTTGTTAACCCTCTTCTACATGCACTACACTATGAGAGCAAATTAAAAACTTTCTTGCATTCACTTTAAAATGGTCCTTGATTATTAAATTATTTCATAATTTATATATTGATTGTTAATAATTGGTCTTGTTTATTAATTTCAAAACATAAAAAAGGGTGCAGGGGTCTTTTTGGAGTTTGTTGCCTTGAGGCAACATTGTGAGACAAGGGGAAGAAGTGACATAGAGTCTTATTCCCTGAAGTGGAGAGACCTGGCTTGTGATTGGCTGAATCCATTCCACTGTCACATAGTGTTGCTTCCAGGCAACAGAGGCAAAAGAGGTATAAATGAGCCCACCAAGAGATAATATGACCAAGTACACGCTTTTTATTGACTTACTCAAACTCTTCCCTTTATTGTTACCCCTACTGTTGTCTTTAAATCTTGTAAAGACATTGTAAATTGAGCAAAATGAGTTTGTTGCCCTGAGGCAACATCATGCAATAGAGAGTTAACTAGTTGGCTAGTCTGTCTCTCTCAGCAGCTTTTGGCATCGACTTTTGTTTTAGAAATCAACTCATCCAGGCTACGTAAGGTCTGAGACTGTTGTTAGTCTGAGAAACTGTTTAAGAACATCTTTTTCAAGAATAGCTGTCGAATTTTTAATAAGAAAAAGGAAAGAAATTGTTTTGAAACTCTTTCTGCAGGCCCCCTAGAGGCCATTCCGCCAGCAAAATGGAGAACGACTCTTATATTTTTAATTAATAATCAGATAATCAAATAAAATATTTCCGTCTATAACTCTGTCATCTGATCAGTTAGGGCATGTTGTCTGTCTGTGTGTGAAATGTGACTCTGTTGAGCTGCTAGTGAAACTGGGCGAAAGGTGGAGTGAAACTATTCACACCTCTTACCTCACAGAGACATCACAACTGCAGGCATATAAAATTTGGGTACCACTGCCACTGTAAAAATAGCATTTAAATCCAAAAAAATACCAAACAGTACAACTCAAAACTCGTGCTTGTTAACCTACAAAGATGAAAATCTAGTTTGCTTACATTTTTGTAAATCCTACGTATTTCCATTAAAATTCAGTCAGCATTACTGAAGAAAAGTGAAGCTCTGAAAGGAGTAGAAATAGTGTTTTATAGCTACTGTAAAAATGGGATAAAGAACAGCAATTCATCTGTGGCTGATTGTACCAGCTCTGCGTAAGTTCAAACGTAGGCTAGTTGTAACCTAAGTGTTTACTATTGGAACGGGTTGCACCACAAACTAGTTTTAACGTCGAGCTTATTAGTTACTAAATATGACGTTTTGGCGAAACCATCAAAAAACGCATTAAAAGCTCAAAAAGGACCAAAACCATGACTTTTTTGGTTAATTAAGCTAGAAATCCTAAACGCTATACGCTGAGATTTTACTTTAAGCTCTGATCATCGCCCTGGTTTAAACTCCGAGCACGAAGCTCAGCAGCTACCCAGACGGCTAAACTGATCCAGAAACGGTCATCCTGGTATTTCTGAAGGAAATATTAAAGCATAAACAGATCCTGACTGGAGATAATTAGCTTTATTCAGTTTAACTTGTACACGTCGTTCTCTTCTACACTGGATGTGTTTCCATTAAAAAAGTCAGAGTGGCTGCTGTTGTGTTTCCATGGCAACGGGTTTACTGACTGGTCCTGATGGTGCTGTCGCCGTGTTAAAGTGACGTACGCATTAGTTAGTTGTTACTAGTTAAGACACGACTTACAGATTTGCGGTGCAACCAAATTTAGTAAAAGAATAGCTGGAAAGGAATTAGTGTAACTGAGGACTCAGTAAAGACTTTATGCCCAAACTTAAGCATGAACCTACGCAAACCTGGCGCAACGCTGTCCAGGACTTTTTTCTTAAATTCAAATATATTTCTTAAGACAGTAAAATACCCTACAAATAGGCGCTTCTTTCTATTTGCATGTTAGTTCTGTTCGCGTTCTCGGTGCACTTAATCTAAGCAATCAGAGGCTGTGGAATTCTCATTAGATGAGAATCAGATTTATTATGGAGCCTTTGGGCAAGAATCTTTGAATCTGAGCTTAAATAAATACACCAGTTGTGAAGTTTTTACCTGTTTGTTTTTAAGGGTCTCGGATAAGCTCTCTCTGAAGCAGACGCTTCAGACGCCCCTCCAGACTGGTGGCTTAAGCTGGATCAGTATCAGACAGAATGGCTCCAGCGTGCCTTTTCCAGACTACACTGACCCTCTGTCATACCGATACACAAACCGGCGCCTGGAAAACTTCACCGAGGCTGGCGAGGGAGGCCTGCTTTCTGCTTCTGCATCCGGCGGGAGGAAACACATCCTTCTTTTGGCCAGCACCCGCACAGGGTCCTCCTTCGTGGGAGAGTTTTTTAACCAGCAGGGGGCGAACATGTTCTACCTGTTCGAGCCACTGTGGCACGTGGAGCGCATGCTAACTCTGGAAGGCGGCAGGACAAACGCTACAGCTTCGGCTTCGGCCTACCGGGACGTCCTCAGGCAGCTCTTCCTGTGCGAATTTTCTCTCTTGGAAAGCTTTATCGAGCCCCCGCCGCAGGACCATGTCACGACTTCGCTTTTCCGCAGGGAATCCAGCCAGTCGCTTTGCGAAGACCCCGTCTGCACGCCCTTCGTCAAGAAGGTGTTTGAGCGCTTCCATTGTCGCACCCGCCGCTGCGGCCCGCTGAACTTCACTCTGGCCTCGCAGTCCTGCCTGCAGAAGCAGCACAGAGCCATCAAGTCCGTGCGTGTCCGGCAGTTAGAGACGCTGCGCCCCCTAGTGGAAGATCCGCGCTTGGACATAAAGTTCATCCAGCTGGTCCGGGACCCGCGCGCGGTGCTAGCGTCCAGAATGGTGGCTTTTTCAGCCAAATACAAGAACTGGAAGAGGTGGGCCACTGACGGTGAAGTTCCTGAGGATGACGACGAAGTGAGGAAGCTCAAAGGGAACTGCGACAACATCCGAATGTCCGCAGAAACGGGCCTGAAACGGCCCGCTTGGCTGCGCGGGCGCTACATGCTGGTGCGCTACGAGGACATTGCTAGGTTTCCCATGCGGAAAGCTGGGGAGATGTACCACTTCACTGGCATCCCCTTCACTTCCCAAGTGAAGGACTGGATCTTGAAGAACACTCATGCCTCCAGCGAGGTTAGCGGAGTCTACTCCACCCAGAAAAACTCCTCCCAGCAGGTGGAGAAGTGGAGGGTTAACATGCCCTTTAAACTAGCCCAGATGGTGCAGAAGGTGTGCGGCCCTGCCATGACTCTGTTCGGCTACAAGTTTGCCGAAAGCGAAGAGATGCTGAGCGACTTGTCAGTCAGCTTGATTGAAGAAAGGACTTTTCTATGACTACAGAGAGTCTTGCGTCTTTTTTACTCAGAACTCAGTAAGCTAAACTTCACCTTTAAGAGACAGAGCTGGATGTCATGTTTTTTTTATTGTGTTTTATATTTATTAGGGACATTAGCACAAAATAGGACCGGAGAAATCTTACTTTATTCAGTCTGTTCGATCTCATTCAATCCCATAAGTAACAAATAAAACAGTGCTACCTTGAGAGAAACGACAGAGGGAACGATACTGAAAGAGATATTTTTTTCAGACATGTATTTTATGTAGAACACAAGACTCTCAGACTGCGTTTCTCTAGCATTTACATGTATTTTAACGGAGATGTAAATCGCATATCATAACGAACGCTGGAAAACTCCTATCTATCTTTTCTACTCTGCGTCTGGTTCAGGTTTCAATCACAGATGCTGCTTTTGTTCCAAAGGATGAAACTTGAAACGGAACACATATCAGAAACCCCAAGGCCAAGGATTCATATGTTATAAGTTACAAAGATGCTTCAACTAAAAATGCCAATGAGATTGACTTTGAGTGGAAGGCAAACTGGCTTAAGGAAGTTAACTTAATAACGCCTGGTTTCTGTCATTTATTAACCGGTGTCATGAGCAGGGTTGGCACCTCAGCACTCAGCCCTGGACACTCGATTAGCAATGTGTACTATTCAAACTTTCTTTATGTACAAATGTTTCGACTGGATAGAAATAGCAGTTTAAACTTCATAAGAAATACTAACATATGAAAGTGCTTGGATTCCTGGACATTTTATGTCCAGGGATGGCATCATTTTCCCCTGGACAGGCAGCCAAGACCCTGTCCAGGTGGCAACCTTCGTAATGAGAGTAGTTTATATTGTCAAAAGTTGACGCGTTCAACTCACACACTTCGATGTTTGCGCATGACCGCAGTACACCTACGACTAAACACGCACAAAACGTCGAGACTCGTCATGCAGTGCGTGGAACAATACGGCCAAAAAGGCAGGCGGAAGACGCAGCTATCGATCTGACATTTCTTTGGATACTGTTTACTTTCTGAACAGCAACCACTGAGAATCGTAACGTTAGTTTCACTAAATAAATTAGTAGCTCGGTGGAACATTTAGCGGTAGACAAAGGCCTCAAAAACAGATTAGTTATCGTTCAGAAGCCAAGGACACTGTTAAAGCCACTTTGGGTTAAATCTGTAGGCAGGCTAAGGCTAAAGCTAACAAGTGCAACACTACTACTACACTGTAAAAAAAAGATCATAAAGTTTACAGTAATTTATTGGCATTACTACATTTTCACAGTAAGTATTTTAGAGTATTTTACTGTTATTTACTGCAAATGTACAGTACTTTACTGGCAACCCGATTATTGTAACCTCCTTTGTCCTCTATGTTCCTGTAAACTGATCACCTGGTATATTACAGTATGATCCTGTAACACAGTAAAGAATAACCAAGCAGTATTTTACTGTAAAATAACCCAAAACCACATACTACCATACACCACACTAGTGAATTCCTAGTGAACACTAGTGAATTTGTGTGGTGGGATGCAACTGTTGACTGGCCCTCATCCAGTATTGCGCTTGTTAGCTCTAGTATTAGCTTATCAACAGATTCAACCCACAGTTATTATCCTTCACAGAAGGCAAGTTACTTCCTCCTCTATGGATGATGTACCAACATGTTGGCTTGTCAAGGTGACATTGAGAACAGAGAAGTATCATAGTTGGCCTAGCAACACTGCTTTAGACCCATCAGTCACGCCCATGTTGCAGTAATGTGCAGTAACCTGACTCTCTGCTAGATTCAGTAGATGAGCAGCTCATTATGCAGTCTAAGGTAGACAGACGTCTGGTCAGTTGCAGATCCAAACCCTGCGCTGGAGTACTGCCCGGTGCCTAAACATGTCGACAGCAGTGCAGCTGCCCCAAACAATTGTCCAGTTATCTGAACTAATCAAATCAAATCACGTTTATTGAGGTGAGTGTATCTTAGGCGCGTCACTCTTTTAGTGCTTAAATACAAACATGAATAAAAAGTAAATAAACATTTATACACATTAGGCTATAAACATACACATTAATATACAGCAGTCAGACCCTCGCTGGTGTCGGAAGAAAACCTTTTTTTTTTACATTTTTCAGTTTTTTGACATAATTTGAAAATACATGTTACCCGTCATATTGTATGTAAATTTCAAGAGATATGGACCAAAGGAAACAACCCAAATTGACTGGAAGAAACTCTGGTTCCATTGACTTACATTAAAAGTAAAGTATGTTTTTTCCTTCTCCTGTAAAGTTTTCTTCTGACAGCAGCGATATGCTGGTTTTGCTGGTGGTCCGCTAAGCTGGGTTGTGCTAGTTTTTCAAGCAGGTTGGACAGGCAAGCAAAAACCTGGGCAATCCAAGAAAATCCTGGACAGGTGGCAACCCTGGAAGCTGTCCCTGCCAGAATCTTGCGACAACTTTTGACAGCATCAACTGTTTTCATTTACCCGGTTTCTAGGTGATGTATTCCTTCAGTAAGAGACGACAGAACGTTATGGTCAGAGTCCTCATGCTTGGGGCTGTCAGTCAAAGACAAAAACCCTCCTCTCTCTCCCTCCAGGGGGATGTCTCCCACCACCTATGGCTTGTTTCTGTTCTGTGATTGAATTGCTGTTTGAAGTTTAATGCAACTGCCTGAGTGTGTGTGTGTGTGTGTGTGTGTGTGTGTGTGTGTGTGTGTGTTTTGGAGGGGGTCTTCTCTGTGAGCAGATGTTTACGGTGTAGTAGTGTGTGATTCTGACATTCTTTCTGCAGCTGGCTTGCAGAAATGTGTAGATGTATCTCAAGTGTTGAGGCTGTTGACGCAAGTCACTAATGACTAATGGAATAAAAGGGACCAAAACATCAGGGATTTAGGGTCCTGACACACCAAGCCGACTGCCGGTGCTCAGACGCCACCAGGCTGCCAGTGAGCATCGGTGGAAATTATAATCTGTAGCTTCATGACTGGTGCAACAAAACTAGTGGGGCTAGTTGGTCCTGGTCAGTGCCGTCTCTACTGATTAAGCATGTTGAATCGCTGTTGGGGGTGGGCCGTGAGACACAGCATGGGCAAGGAGAGAAACAGAAGAGGGCAAGGCAAGAAACAGGCACTCGCAACAGAGCGCGCAGAGAAGACTCGGTGCAAGCAGCACCGTTTAATCACCAGTGATGGGCATTTTACATATTGTTTTGACTCCTGCTGTCTGAATGTCCAGATTTTTAGGAGCTATATTACATATTTCATTTCCAATGAGAAAATATTTAATACGGTTATGAATTAGACACGGATAGAGGCTTCGACTGTGGCCTAAAACATAAACAGGACTTGGCTTGTGTTAATACAGTTATGAACAGACATTTAATTTTACTGTTTAAAGTACAAACATTCACTTTCACTCATGCAGCTCTGCCAACACTGGTTTCACTTTCCCACATTAGGTTAAAGCTTATAACACATTCAAACACTATAGTCTTTGCTTTGCATGCTGTGGTTTTTCAGATTTACCGACCACAGCTCCTGCTATACAGAGCTGTACCTTTTAGCACAAATACAGTAAGTACATGCGTGTCTTGTGCAAGCTGGTGCTAGCTTTGGTCGGCTTGGTGTGTCTGGGCCCGGATATGTGAAGCGTTTCATGTGTTCTGAACCTGCTGGCTCTATTGGACAGTACTACCCTAAAGCTAGGAGGTAGATATGTTTGCTACATAACAGGATCGTCATATTGTGGCTAAAACTGTATTTTAAGTAAACAGTGCCTTTTTTTTATTTTCTGTTTAGACCTGTTCTTTGTTTCTACTATTTATGTCAAAGACTTTTGTGAAATATATTGAGGGAAACTAAACACGTGTTCTTGTCTCTTCTTCATGTCCTTAGGATCTCAAACGCAACACTGTTTTTACTTTTTGGTGGAGTCGCACAGAATGAGAAGCCTAGAGCACAAATTGTAAATGGCAGTGCAGGATATTTGTATGCACTGCTAGAAAGTGACTACAATTCACCCTTCCTTAATTAGCACAGAGACACCAGACAGTTTAATGCGTCTCGCTGTCTGTCTACCCAGTAATTTCATTTGGGATGGGACGATGCCTCGGGTAGCCTGGTGCAGGAGGTGGGAATCTATGGATTTCAGTATGCCATTGATCTCGACTTTCCTAGTCATGTATCTGTGCATCACTATCTACAGCTTACTAGTCATTCACTACTTTAAAATAAACTGTTCACAGCTGGGGACTCGTCCATTCTTCAGCAAACGTGACGCCATACATTACCTATTTAATGGTACCTTGTTAATAGGATGGTAGCCTAATAAATCAACATCATTATGCAAAATATTTGGCTCCCTGCTCATATGACATGTCTATAATTTTGTAAATAAGTTGACACATCCTGTACAGAGAACACGCCGCTGCACATTTGAACACATAATGCCTATTTATTTGCTAACTTTAACATATTGGGTAAGAAATAAACCACAAAATGTGGCTTTTGGAAAAGTTTATTCATGATATGAAAATTTTCAAGTTCGATTTTTTTTTCCAAATATGTTAAACTATATAGAAACTGTGCAGTAAAATTAGCAGAAAATCCCAAACTGAAGGTTTTCCTTGTAGAGGACGTGTTAACTTATTTTCACTTTAAAAATCAACAGAATGTGTCATTTGGCCAGGGGCGTGAAAACTTTTGCATACGACTGTAGCGACCTTCAAAATAAATTACTGAACACCCAGACAATCATGACAGACATAATGGTCTACAAAGATAGTGGTGCAACTTTTGAACGTGATACAAGAACACCTGGGTTGTTGGGGGGTGGGGGGGGGTGGGGGGTGGTGCTGGAGCCTATTCCAGTGGTCCCTGGGAAGAAGGCAGGAAACACCCTGGACAGGTTGCCAGTCCGTACAGGATGGACACACAGACATGCACATTTACACAGAGGGGCAATTTAGCATCTCTGATTAACCTGATAGCTTGTCTTTGGATGCGGATGAAACCCACACAGACATAGGGAGAACATGCAAACTCCACGCAGAGAGGACCCTGGTCACCCGGCCGGGGAATCGAACCCAGGCCCTTTGTGCTGTTAGGCGACAGCGCTACCCACTGGGATTATTTGGGAGCATAGGATTCCAGGCCCGTCACCTTCGCTTTGAACTGCATATGCCACTCAAACAGAGAGAGCTCTGCTTCTTTTATAAAATACTAAGTTAGTCTGAATCTGAATCTGAATCAGAAAACTTTATTGATCCCAGAGGGAAATTGCAATCTGGTCAGTAAGACTGGAATTAAAGGGCAGAGCAAAGGCTTATTGGTGCTCGTTTGAATTTTGTTTGTTTGTAAACTGTCTCTTACTTGTCAACTGGAATAAAAAAGCAAAACACAACTGTAGTAACAGATATTGGACCACATTATCTCTTTCCCATTTGGTGCACTTTTGGCATTCACGTTAAAGTCAGAGTCACTGGTGCTCAAGTCAAAGTCCAGGTCATCTGTGTTCAATTAATCTGAGTCCATGTCAGTGGTATTCACATCAAAATCCATGTCATCTGAGTTTAAGGTAAAATCTGAGTCATCAATGTTGAAGTCCGAGTCATTGGTGTTCAGTCCAAAGTCTGATTTGTCTGTGTTCAAGCCAAAGTCTGAGTCATTTGTGCTCAAGTCAAAGTCTGATATGTCTGTTTAATCTAAAGTTGGAGTCATCAGCGTTCAGATCATCTGTGTTCAATTAGTCAGAACCATTGGTGCTCAAGTCAAAGTCAGAGTCAACTGTGTTTTGGTATTCAAGTCAAAATCCATGTCATCAGACATTAAGGCAAAATCTTCTCTCCGCTCAAGTCAAAGTCTGTGTTCAAAGTCTGCCTCTTCATATTTCCTCCAATTTGGGTCTCAAATCTTTTTGAGTCAAAGTTGGAGTAGTAGTATTCAAGTTGAAGTCCTAATCACCTGTGTTGAAGTCAAAGTCTAAGTCATTGGTATTCAAGGCAAAGTCAGAGTCATCTGTGTTCCAAGTCAAAGTCAGAATCATCCATGTCTACGTCAAAGTCCAGGTCATCTATGTTCAGTCTAAAGTCTGAGTCAATGGTATTCAAAATCCATGTCAAAATCCATGTCATCGAAGTTTAAGGCAAAATCTGAGTCATCTGTGTTCAAGTCAAAGTCCAAGTCATTGGTGGTCAACCCAAAGTCTGAGTCATCAGTGCTGAAGTCTGATTTGTCTGTGTTCAATCTAAAGTCCAAGTGATCTGTGTTCAAGCTAAAGTCAGACTCATCGGTGTGGAAGTCAAAGTCTGAGTCACTGGTGATCAGTCCAAAGTCTGATTTGTCTGTGTTCACACCAAAGCCTGAGTCACTGGAGTTAAATCCCAAGTCTGAGTCATCCCAAAGTCTGATTTGTCTGTGTTCACACCAAAGCCTGAGTCACTGGAGTTTAATCCCAAGTCTGAGTCATTTGTGCTCAAGTCAAAGTCTGATTTGTCTGTGCTTAATCTAAATTCAGAGTCATCAGCATTCAAGTTAAAGTCAGACTCATTGGTGTTCAATCCAAAGTCTCAGTCATTGGCGCTCAAGTCAAAGTCAGAGTCAACTGTGTTCAATTCAGAGTCCACGTCATTGGTGTTCAAGTCGAAATCCAGGTCATCGCAGTTCAAGGCAAAGTCTGAGTCATCAGTGTTCAAGTTGAGTTGCAAGTCTTTTTTGATTTTGTCCACACCTCTGGTTCAGTCACATTTTGGTCAAGTCTCACATTTTTTTATTATTCATAATAATAAGCTTCGTCCCAAAGCCGACATTTCAACATACGTTTCAACAAAGCATTGTGTGACTTCAACAGGAAACTGTAAAGGCCGTAAGTACAGTCTTAGTAGCTCAGCAAGGCCACAGTGGACCACAAAATAGCCGCACAGGCTCACATGCTAGAAGGGCTGTTTTTACTACAGCCGCTCATAATGTTCCTTTTTAAACGCTGTCGTTCACGCCACAGACGTATAATGCAGTCCATGCCCGGTCATTAAGGTTAGACAAGCCCATGCTGGGTCATAAACAGATTTTACCAGGTGTGGATTAGATGTTATGAACATACATTTTGGTGCAGCAACAGGAGGAGAAAAGTGAAACCGACTTCTAGAGATGCAGCCCTGTTTGTACAGAGAGGTTGTTTTGATTACTTTATTCTGTGTGTGATCAGCAGATAAAGATTTCAAAATGTTTTAATGGGAACCTGGCATGTAATGTGATAACTAACTTTAGATTACTAACACAGACATACATATCCAGATGCCGCGTTGGGTCCAGCCCAGGGATGGGGCGGTCAATACTGCTGCTGGACCGCATTCAGTACCATTACAGAGCGGCAGTTTAAGACAGATACTCCCCAAATTACACTGTTTCAAGAACATTGTCCTCAGAAATCGAGATGGGATTATATAACAGAGGGAACGCAGCGATCCACGCTCATGTTTGTGTGTAGATATGGCTGTGTTGAGAACCTGTTGATGTGATTGTTTTTTCTCTGGTTTTATATTAAGTTTATTTCATTTAATAGTCTATTCAGGGGGTCTTAACTTTATGTAGTAGTTATTTATTTACAGTGATGGTTGATGCTTTGTAGCGGTAAATTACAGCAACCCTTAATCCGTGTAGATATTCTTAGATTAATGTTAGCACCTTCTTACTCTAACCTGAAGTCAGCTTCTTATTCACTGGGTTCTTGTTCAAATTTTCCCATTCCACCTTAAATGGTGAAGTTTCACGTGCCAGAAAGTGACTGCTGCACTATTTAAGGTGGAACGGGAAAACTCATAGAAGAAGCTGGTGAATAGGAAGCCAGCTTTAGCGTCGTCCTTCTTGCTGTGTTTTGGGAGGGGGTTTATTTTATATTGATGTGTATTAAGATTAGAAGTGATTCACACACTGATGGATTTGCTGGTGTGTGTGTGTGTGTGTGTGTGTGTGTGTGTGTGTGTGTGTGTGTGTGTGTGTGTGTGTGTGTGTGTGTGTGTGTGTTTCTCACGCTAAACTGGGTTTTTAACGTCAGGTGCAGACTCAATACTTTCCTGCTGGTCTGGACGGCTAATTATCATGATCAGTTATTAAAGAATAAAAGCTACTGAGAGCAGATCCGGGCAGCCTGGATTAATCTGAGTCTGAGGATTATAAGAAAACAGATTTGGTGAAAATCGGTTGAGTAATACGGAAGTTGTGGCTGATTAAATCCCGAGACTCTTCGCCTCTCAATACGAGTGAATGTGTTCACAAGCAGGTCTTGACCTCCCCAACATGGCGGACGTGCAGACGTATCGCCTCAGATAGAGAACAACAGCCAACGTGGCATCTGGGTGTGGATATCTATGACTACTAACATTAGCCTGCTAACAGCTGTCTGTGATTCAACCATACATTGATTTGTCATTTTTTGATGACGCCAAAGTCTGATTTAAGACGATACCAACCTACAAAATTCAGAGAGTAGATAATAAAACACAGAGTCTAAAAGTAAGGATACAGTACATAGTGCTCAAATTGAAGGCCTTACTTATCTCAAAATTGATTCCATAATTCTAAATGAACTGGACCAAAACAGAGTCTACAGCCTACAAAGCAGCACTGATTGCATTGAACACGTAACACTTGGGCATAAATTGCAAACGTTGGAACACTGAGTGGTGATGAATCCAGCAGGTTGATGGGCTGGTGGAGATTTTGGGACAGACAGAGAAAGTAATTCAGTGTCATTTCCCAGAAAATTGGATCTTACGGCCAGATTAACTGGTAATGAGGCTTATAAGCATCAAATCTTTTCTCACACATGGGCGAACAAGCAGCTTCCAATGCATGAGTGGTTAATAAATCAGTCACAGTGCTTTTACTCAGCATCACGGAGCTCGACACTAGTGGCTCATTTGCAAGTGATAAACAATGTGTTGTTTTTATTAGCATTTCTGGAAAGTGCATGAGTGTATGCGCATGTAACGTGGAGTGATGAGGCGGCAACTTTTATTAAGGACAAATCCAGGGTCAAAACAAACCAAACCAAAACAAAAAGGGCACATGGAGTGGGAGGAGCCAATCGTGACAGCGCACAACGTGACACAGCGTGCAACTTTTTAGTTTCCCACATTTTGGTGTGTTATATAGCACCATGGAAGGGTCAGAGACTCCCTCGTAACTTGTTTCATTTCCAGCCAAAACTGCCGTTAGGTAGAAGTTCTTCATTCTTCAGCATCAGGAAAGGAAGCCGTAGTATTGCATTCGTCCACCCTTCACATTGATTACAGCTCCCTTTCTTTTCAGGAGACTCACTTTCAATTTTTCAAAGAAAACTGCAGACGCACCTCCAAAGTTCAGTCTAAGAAGTTGGTTGTATTTTCTGCTTCTCATGATCCAGGTAATCCCAATTCAGTGATGTAAAGGTCTGGGCTCTGGGGCGGTCAGTCCATTGTTCTGAGAGCATCATTTTTAAAGAATTTTTATTTTTTTTCTATTTTGAAGTCTCCTGTTTTTTTTCTTCACTTTTTTCTTTTGAATTCCACTTCAATGCAAGTGGATTATGATATATCTAATATCTAATCTGAAAAATGATGAGCTACTAATTAAAGGCCATTTCAAGTGGAATTTGTAAATGTGAATGGTGGTCTCTGACTTTTGCACAGTGCTGTGTCGAGGGATTTTTTTTGTTACATCTCCAGACATGTCCAGTTTGGGAGGGGTCAGATCTGGATCTGGCTTGTTTCAACATACAATGCACAAGACACAGCAGCTTGTTATGCCCACATCTTGTTTGGCCAAGTAAACAACAAAAAAGTGTTGCATTTATGTTGACTTTGCAGAAGACTTGATTTATCCATTAAGTAAGAAATTGCTATAGATTAAGGAAATAAATAAATAACCCACTGCAGGCAGGGCATTGCACTGTTAATGGGGTGTTGTCAGGCCATGTTGAAAAACATTTTAGATTTCATCATTATGATAAATAATGCTGTTCTTAGTAATGATAATTACATTAACCAGTCAATGTAGTGTGTCAACAGTATATTATGGTTGCAAAGCAACCCAAAAGTCAAAGATGATTCTATGAACAGCACAATGGTTTGTCTATGGATTCCAGTTGATGTGTGTGGTCATATGCAAATTATGTAGATTTTCTAAGGGAAAATAAGCGAACACGCCCTCTACAGAAAACATATTTCTGCACATTTTAACACACAATGACTGTTTATTTGCTATTTAAAATAACGAAGACACAAAAAACCCACAAAATCTGGATTGTGCAAAAGTTATGGCACTTTTTTCCCATTGAACTTAGTAAGTAAATAGAAACTGTGCACTAAAATTGGTCTAAAAATGCCATATTTAAGTGTGTTTTCTGTAGAGGTGTGTTAACTTAAAAAAAACAAAAAAAAAACAATAAAACATGCAATTTGACTGGAGATATTAAAACTAAATATACTGAGTATTATCCAATGTTTTAAAACAGGGCTGAGCCAGTCAGGCTTTAGAATAGAAACTTTCTGTTTTATGAAGATAGTATGAGCACTAAACACATACAGATACTGATGGTGGCAATGGGTTACACCCTTCACACAAGAGAGACACTGAACTCTGTCTAATCTGGGCATTTGATCCAGGTTAAAAACTCTTCTGCTGGAACTGCCAATTAAGCCCCGGATTAGGAACCAGTAGAAACCCCAAAGTGGCACCATCATCGCTGCGGCGCAGTTGCCAGGGCTTGAGCTTTGCGGCTTACGCCTTTGGGGTAATTGCTTTTAATTTTGGCCATTGGCTCCCACTGCCTCCCCTCTGCCTCTCTCTCTCTCTCTCACTCACTCTCCCTCTCATTCTCTGCTCCTCTCCTGGTCCGTGTCAACACCATATGTGAGTACTTTGCTGAGCGCTGCCTTCGAGGAAGCGCTGTATTATAGGAGCAGCTAGTGAAGTGCCTGAGTGTTTACTGCTGTTCTGGGTTTGCTATTTACAACAGCCGACAGAACTACAGCTTAGTAATTTACCCCGGGGAACCATTAACCTCAACTTACCACACCCTCACACAAACACACTTATACACAAAACCCCACACCAGCATTTAGAACAGCGTACAGACATGGACACAAACTTCACCGGTGAAGTTTGCATACAATGTTTTGTCAATGAGTCTCTACACTGATGTCTTTGCAATTAACCCTTGTGTGGTGTTCAGGTCTGTGGGACTGTTTTCGATGTTTACCAAAAGAAAAAAGATGTGATTTATTATTTTTTCATCCCCAGACTCCTTGCCTTCACCCCCCCCCATCTATATTACACATGTGGAGTTGGGCTGAACCCACAGGGAGTAAAAGTGTGGAGGTGCTGTGGTCCTTCACTCTGTTGGCCTCCTACATGGCCTGCTGTTAGTGTGTGTGTTTGTGTATATGTTTTTGTGTGTGTGTGTGTGTGTGTGTGTGTGTGTGTGTGTGTGTGTGTGTGTGTGTGTGTGTGTGAGAGAGAGGGTACACAGCATGGGCAGGCTGCTGACTGGCTACAGCTGCTAAAGAAGAACCCTACGCTGGACACTTGTGATATTTTAAACATCTGGTATTTTATGTAAAATTGTTGCGGCTGTATTTATAAACAATAATGTGGTGGTCCACCAGATCACTGAGCAACAAACACACCAACACCACACAAGGATTTCAATGTCAGTGCTGTATTTCAATGTCAGTTTTCTGTCAGTGCTGTATTATGGCTAATCAAATCATTACACTCTCTGTCAAACTCCAGCTTCTTTTCTAGGTCCTCTAATCACTTCACGCCATTGCCTCAAGCCTTCGGTTTGGTAATGATGCATGAATGCATGAATTAGAAGCTCCGTTTGCCGTTAAGACATGTAACTGTGGACATTTAAAAGTGTATTTCGTCCTGAAGACTATGTCAATTTCTATTCATCCAAAGCCAAATTTATCATCAGTTTTCTGTGAATTTAGCGCTTAAAATGTTTTTGTTTTTACAGCAAAGATCGGAAACGGTAAACATCTGTTGATATCGCAATGCATCAAATGTAATACATGAATTGGTCTAGAGCATTTTTTATATCTGTTTAGCTTTGATGATTAGGTTTAGGTTTACTATGGCTTGTCATAGGCCTTGGCTGTTTTGCTGATGTTGATGGTTTTACCAAGTCAACTCTACCACTCGCTGCTGGAGAAGCATCGCATGACGGACTGGACAGAGCACAGCTGTAGCAAACATGAGCTCAATCTTCATCTCAACATTCCAACTCACTGCACTTGTATGGTCTTAATGGAAACTTCCAAGCCTGAATTTTTATTGATCTACCGGATTTATCACATTTGGCGTTAACAAACTCTTCTCAGCTCTTCCTGTTTTTAAGTTAAAAGGTACAAGTGAGGCTGAAACTGGCTTCTTATTCATTAGATTCTTAGTCAGATTTTCTGTTGATCACCTTGTAAAAGACAAGCTTCTGTATATTGTGTCAATAAACCCATATGGCCCACAACCCACCTGTAGCCCATGAGCAGTTTAAAGCTCCCCTAAATCTACCATCCCATAATTGTTCCACCAGTTTCTTCTCCAGATCTTTACAGACCAAATTAAATGCATGATCCAGAGGAGGGAGCTTGCTTTTTGAGGCAGGGTTCCTCTGAGTGGTTCTTCCTCATGCTCCTCGGGAATTTCTCCCAACACTCTCTCCCTCAGCGAAGCTCATTAGAGGGCTTGACTTGCATTTCTGGAATGTTGCTTTGGGAAAACAGCTGCTGTAGAAAGTGCCATAGAGATAAAATTGGGTAACCCTTTCTTTTACAGTCCCCTAATTTCTAGGTACTAACCAGGTAAGTGTGAGGTATAAACTCCAATGTACTAGGTAATTATTTAGGTGACAAGTTGGTAAGTACCAGAATAGTCTGAATGAATTATACTGAAATGTCTCACAGGTTCTAGGTCAGGCCCATGGGCCTTGTGTTTGACACATGGGTACTAGATTGTCAGTATTAGAGGGAATGTATCTATGAGTTATCATATATTTTATCTGGAATTTCAAAAGAAATAACAGGATGTGAGTCGGAGCTCAGGTCACTCGAATCTGTAGAGCCTTAAGTAGAATGTATCTGTATTACATCAATACTAAACTGAATCTGAACTGTTTATTAAAACCACACCATAATTCCTATATATATATATATATATATATATATATATATATATGTGTGTGTGTGTGTGTGTGTGTGTGTGTGTGTGTGTGTGTACTATAACTATAGTTACTACAAATATTACTATGCAGTACAGTGCATATTTTTTTATTACTTTACTAATTTCTTATCTATTTTTGATCTTAATTTCTTACCATTGAAATCTCAAGTTCTATTTACTGTTATTTTACATTTTCTTTTAATTTAAAATGATTAAATGTAGTTATTATTTTCTTTGTCATGTCAATCCCCGTTTTTGTAAATGCTCGGCTACATTAAAAATGAGGGTTGCCCTCAATATACTTCCGAGTCAAAATAAAGGTTGATTGATTGATTGATTTCTACAAAATCCCCTTTTATCCCCTTTTGCTCTGAATAATTTTCCAGTTTTCAGGCTATTAATCATGTGTCTTTTAAACTTAATACCCAGAGCCTGATGGCCATTTCAGTGTAATTAAATTAGATTGTAATGGTGCTCACCATCATGTTACCCAATTTCTACCTCACACTAACCTGAATAATACCTAGAACCTCTGAGGCATTCCATAGTGATTTATTTAGACTATCCTGTTACTTACCATCTTATTACTGAAAATAATTACCCAGTACTTTGGATTCTCTATGTCAAACTTGCCTGGGTAGTACCTAAAACCTCTGAGACATTTCATAGTAATTCTTTTAGACTATCCTGTTACTTATCATCTTATTACTGAAAAGAATGAACTATTCCATTGGAATTTATACTTCACCCCTAGCTGGGTAATACCTAGAAGCTGTGAGACATTTCAATATAATTAATTCAGACTATCCTGGTACTTTCCAACTTATTACTGAAAATAATTACCCAGTACTTTGGAGTTTGTACCTCACACTTACCTGGTTAGTGCCTAGAAATTAGGCGACTGTAAAAGAAAGGGTCACCTAAAATGGAACTGAAGTGACTTATGTGAGTCACCCGCACATCTTTCTAAAAGGTTTGTCAGGTTGTGCTAGGAGTTTAACCGTGGACGTTACTACTGATTCGCCGTGAGCAAAAAAACGTGGCGTCTTAGCTCAGCGAGTTTAGCAGTGGGCTGTGAAGCCTTTG
>NC_051223.1:37015115-37110115 GCF_015220715.1 Pygocentrus nattereri
ATCCTAACATTGGCCCTAATCATAACCCTGACCTTAAACTCAACCCAGAATTGAATCCTAACTTTGACCTTAACTCAACCCAGAACCTAATCCTCACCCTGGCCCTAATCTTAAGCCTGAACTTAAACTTGACCCAGAACCTAATCCTTACTTGAACCTTAACTCAACCCAAAACCTAACCCTCACCCTGGCCCTAATCCTAACTCTGACCTTAAACTCAACCCAGAACCTAATCCTCACCCTGGCCCTAATCTTAATCCTGACCTTAAACTCAACCCAGAACCAAATCCTAACTTTAACCTTAACTCAATCCAGAACCTAATCCTCACCCTGGCCCTAATCTTAACCCTGACCTTAAACTCGACCCAGAATCTAATCCTTACTTTAACCTTAACTCAACCCAAAACCTAACCCTCACCCTGGCCCTAATCCTAACCCTGACCTTAAACTTGACCCAGAACCGAATCCTAACTTTAACCTTAACTCAACCCAGAACCTAATCCTCACCCTGGCCCTAATCCTAACCCTGACCTTAAACTTGACCCAGAACCGAATCCTAACCCTCATATGTTCTTGACGTTACTGAGAGTCCACAGTGTTGGATTCATCTAAAACCATCAGAATAACGTGTGACGGTGTTTTGTACGTTGTAGCAGATGAATCTGCCCAGTTTTACTCGACCCTCACTGAACATTTCAATAATCACATGTTTTCACTAACTTATTACACCAGAGAATAAAATCATGCTGGCGTTTCTGAAACCGGCATCCACTCATTTCTCCGCAGTTGGCCATGACCTCGTCTCATTCCACCTCCATATTTAGCCTTAACAAGTCACCATAGACCTCAAACTGACCAGTGTGTAGGCATGAAAAACTGTACAAAGGAGACAAAGTGACCCGAATGTTCCTGTTTGAACCTGACCGAGACTGGGTAAACAGTATTATTGATTCAGCCGTTTATACACGCGAGCACATTCCTTCCTGCGTCCAGACTGCACCGTTTGTGTACCAAGCCATTCTGAGAGAGCCTCAAGCTAGTGAAACCCAGCCAGAGGAAATGACAGGGGTCAGCCTGTCCAGAGACCGTGGATGCTTGTGTTTTTTCCCAACTCGGTACATCAACAGCATTTGGTGCCCGACTGTTAAAGCTCCAGTTCCTCCCCCACTCTCTGAGAATGCCTGGGGGCTTTTTATAGCAGCCTCTTTTTCACCATAAGTGGCTTTCCTTCTCTCTCTCTCTCTCTCTCTCTCTTTCTCTCTCTCTCTCCCTCTCTCTCTCTCTCTCTCTTTCTCTCTCTCTCTCCCTCTCGCTCTCTCTCTCTCTTTCTCTCTCTCTCTCCCTCTCTCTCTCTCTCTCTCTTTCTCTCTCTCTCTCTCTCTCTCTCTCTCTCTTTCTCTCTCCCTCTCTCTCTCTCTCTCTCTCTCTCTCTCTCTCTCTCTCTCTCTCTCTCTCTCTCTCTCTCTCTACTTCGTCTCCAAATCACAGTGGCACTTTTGTCTCTGGAAACAAACAGAGCCTGCTGGAGACAGCCTGCATTCCCTGGTTGCCCGTAACGGGCCACTGTTTGCCACGGTCGTGGTGACTAAATGATGCGAAGGAATCACCCCATTCTAATTTAGGACTCAGACAGAAGGAATGTGTAGAATTTCCTCGCACATTATTTCTACATGAATACAGTCGTATGCAAAGTTTGGGCACGCCTGGTCAAATAATGCGTCTGGTTGATTTTCCAATGAAAATAAGTCGATGCCTTGTCTACAGAGAACACCCTGCCGCTCAGTTTAATGCATGATTACTGTTTTTATTTATGTCATTTTTTTGCTGAACTTGACAAGTTAAAAAAATAAAGTGAAGCCTTTTCCACTTTATGCTATATTTTGGAAATTGTAATAGAAATTGTGCAGTAAAATAACCAGGGCTGTTCAAACATTTGCATATCACTGTACACTAATCAGGCATAACGTTCTGACCACCTCCTTGTTTCTACACTCACTGTCCAGTTTATCAGCTCCACTTACTGTATAGCTGCACTCTGTAGTTCTACAGTTACAGACTGTAGTTCATCTGTTTCTCTGATACTCTGTTACCCTGTTCTTCAGTGGTCAGGACCCCCATGGACCCTCACAGAGCAGGTACTATTTGGGTGGTGGGTCATTCTCAGCACTGCAGTAACACTGAGGTGGTGGTGTGTTAGTGTGTGTTGTGCTGGTGCGAGTGGATCAGACACAGCAGTGCTGCTGGAGATTGTAGACACTGTGTCCACTCACTGTCCACTCTATTAGACCCTCCTAGCTTGTCGGTCCACCTTGTAGATGTAAAGTCAGAGACGACAGCTCATCTGCTGCTGCACAGTTTGTGTTGGTCATCCTCTAGTCCTTCATCAGTGGACACAGGACGCTGCCCACAGGACGCTGTTGGCTGGATATTTTTGGTTGGTGGACTATTCTCAGTCCAGCAGTGACACTGAGGTGTTTAAAAACTCCAGCAGCACTGCTGTGTCTGATCCACTCAGACCAGCACAACACACACTAACACACCACCACAACTTAATTAGGTTTATATAGTAATATCAGGTGGTTGCTAGGATGTTGCTGTAGTATTCCAGTTGGTTGTTAGGGCATTGCTTGGCAGTTGTTAGATGGTTGGTAGGTCACCACTATGACATTGATGGTTGGTTGCTAAGGTGTTGCTTAGCGGTTGCGAAAGTATACAAGGTGGTTGCTATTGTGTTTTGAGTGGTTGCTAGGATGTTGCTAGGTGCCACAGTGTTATCGTAGATGGTCGCTAAGATGTTGCTTATGGTGTTTTAGGCTCCCCCCTCCCCCATGGAGACATTATCTTTTTAACTTTGCCTTCGTTGTCACCTTCCTGCGTCTCTGACTCGCCCTTTTTCTTAGACATGCTGTGGTTTCGGTGTGATTGTCACTCTCACTTCACCTCCAGTCTGTTTACAGACACAGACGCTGAACGTAATTTTTTAGAAACTTTTAGAACGAAATGTTATAGAGCCAAAGGTTACATGAGGACCGTGTGTGCAGCTGTGCACGTGCACACTTGAGTGAAGCTGGCCTATTACAGTATGCCGGTCCCTATAAGCATATTCAGTATACTATTACCAAGGAGTAGATAATGCTACACAAGAGTAAATAATGCAGAACAACTTTTATCTCTGGGGTCATCTCAAACAACTGTGACAGCATAAAAAATAAAATAAGATAAAACGGTGTCCTATGACTTTTGACTCACCCTGTATATGTATGTAAATATACAATTATATACACGTTTTTCAGTTTTTGACATAATTTGAAAGTACCTGTGGTTCTACATCATCTGTGTAAATTTCATGACGAATGGCCCAACACAAATTACCCATAATTAGTTGGAAATACATCTGGTTCCATTGACTCACATTAAAAGTTGACTAGGTTTTTTCCTTCTCCTGTAAAGTTACCCTTTTGGAGATATGAGGTTTTCATCTTACAACACTGATATATCTATCTATATATATATATATATATATATATATATATATATAGCAAATAGCTTTATATAAAACAGTGTTTGAACCTTAGTGCGAATGTATTACATCAATACAGTTGCTGCCAATAATAAACGAAAGACAAAACTGTATTGACTGATATAATAATATATTGATATAACATGTAATACATGTTATCCACATGGCAATGATGCACACATTTGAATCTGAAGTAAAGTTTTCACTGCAGGAACACAGACATGTTGGTGTGTCTCAGTGACTCTCTACCCAGTAATTTAATCTGAGGAGTTTAAAAAAAACCCTCTGGTACTTCGGGGCGTAATTGCTCAGGTGAGGGGCTGTGCATTCCTCTGTCACAGAGTATATGATTTCCCTGACACTGAAGCTCTGTGTACCTGAACTATTCCTTATGGCCAGCAGTACCGGGCCTGACATCCTACATCCTACATTCAATGTGAGGAAATAAATAAATAAAATGTGACCTGGGCCCTTTTTTAACAAGTTCTGACAGTAATTATTATCAGAGTTTTGTAAAAATGCCTAAAAAGGAGCAAGAGGAAGAACCACTGAGAGGAGCGAAGACTCAAAGGAGAAACTACTAAAGGGCATGTGGATTTTAGTGCTTGTTTGAAGGGGAACACAAGGCCTTTGTGAACAGCTTCTGTTGGGAGGGCACAGCTGTAATTGATTAGTTTTAAGACTGGAAGGATGAAAGAGGTAAAGTGGGAGTAGGTGAAAAGTGTCAAAAGTGAAGAGTGGACAAATGCAACCCTGATAGATTTGGTATTAACTTGGAGATGTTTGTGACTACATGCTTAGAAAAACAGTAGTGAACTGTCACTGGGGCAGGACCCCTTTTGTCACCGGGGTGGTACATTAGTCAAGTAACATAATTGCACCATAATCCACTGAAATGATATTTTCTATGTTGTACTGACTCCACACACCCTGCCTCGCCTCCAGGCCTTTACTCTACTGCTCTGTTTTAAAACATTCACTTATGAAAAGGCACAAATACCAACTTTTCACCTGGAAAAACTGATTTAAGGTTCACAATCGGACCTTAAACCCAGTGCTGTAAGTTTGATGGAACACTTGCACTGTTTGTACCTTGATGAATGAAAACTCTAACAGTGTAGGAATTATTAGTGGAGCACATGGCCCAGAATTCACACAAAACAATGTGAAATGGGGCGAAACAGCTTCCTTCAAAACTTCTGAAAATCTGTTAAACAAGGTTTATGAAACCATCTCAACCCCCAAGATGAAAACCTTTAACCCTTTAACGTTCTCAACCATTTGGTAGAGCACATTTTGCGCCACTATATATGCCACAAAGTGCCATCTCGACCGTTTGGTAGATGTGAATATTTAAAAAATTGTGGGGTCAAACAAACAAACAAACAAACAAATAAAACATACAAAATATACAATTCCATTGCTTTTTTCTTGGTGAGGACATTAAAGGGTTACAAATATTCAGCCATTTGACGAAACCTCCAGCTATATTATGTGTTCTTACCCAAACAGCTCTCAAACCTTAACTTACTGACCCTCTTATTTTCCCACTCAAATATAAATGCAACTGTTGTAAAACCTGAATTTTCCCTTTTTTTCTCGCAGCATAATTCTCTCCGAGGGCTCTTTCCTTTCAGCACAGCTCCCATTAGATCCTGCCTATCTGTCATTGTCCCTGAATTCAGAGCACCGTCTGAATGGGCTGGCACTTTTGCCTGTACGTATGAATAGAGTGGACTCCATGGAAACCACATTGTCATCTGGATTGAGCTGCTTACAAATGATTATTCCCACAGAAATGTGCCAGAAATGTGCCTCGCCATCTCCGGTTAAACCAGGATGACCACTCTGGCCCCAGCTGGAGATGAAAGAAAAGCAGCTACAGCTCCCCGAGGAGACAGCAGGGCTATTCTAACTCACAAAATGGCGACCCTCCCTTGGGAGCGAGTGGGAATGAGTCAGGAGAAAAGGCTTCTCTAATCCCGGCTCATCAGCACTCTCACTAGCTAGCACTATCTAAGACATCAGCCTCAAACGTCCATGCTAAACCCCTCACTCACAAGCACTGACCGAGCTGTAGAGTCCCTCAGCAAGACAGCTTTCAGCGGAATCAACCACCTCGCCGTGCGTGAAGACATGCAAATAGATCAGACTGTGTCTAAATTACAGAGCGGTTTCCTCAGACATGAATTAAATCTGGTCTACGCTGCCAAACTGTCTGCTGAAATCATAGGTTCAGGCGTGTTCTTTGTCTAGGAAACCAGCCATGATTGAATTTGGCAGAAACTGTCATAGCGTGATAGTTTTAAGAGCAAATTTATGGCAAACCCCCCCCCCCCCCCCCCCCCCCCCCCCCCCCCCACATGCTAACTACATGCACAAAGCATTACACACAAGTGTAAAGTTTGGTGGAGGGGGGATCATGGTGTGGGGTTGTTTTTCAGGAGTTGGGCTCGGCCCCTTAGTTCCAGTGAAAGGAACTCTTAAAGCTTCAGCACCAAGAGATTTTGGACAATTTCATGCTCCCAACTTTGTGGGAACAGTTTGGGGACGGCCCCTTCCTGTTCCAACATGACTGCGCACCAGTGCACAAAGCAGGTCCTTAAAGACACGGATGAGCCAGTTTGGTGTGGAAGAACTTGACTGGCCTGCACAGAGTCCTGACCTCAACCCCATAGAACACCTTTGGGATGAATTAGAGCGAAGACTGTGAGCCAGGCCTTCTCGTCCAACATCAGTGTCTGACCTCACAAATGTGCTTCTGGAAGAATGGCCAAAAATTCCCATAAACACTCCTAACCCTTGTGGAAAGCCTTCCCAGAAGAGTTGAAGCTGTTATAGTTGCAAAGGGTGGGCCGACATCATATTAATCCCAATGGATGGGATGTCACTCAAGTTTATACGCATGTGAAGCCAGACGAGCGAATACTTTTGGCATTATAGTGTAGCTTGCTCGATGGTCCCCTGGTTGGCAGTAAATATGAAATCTTATGTTTGTCGTTTCGAAATATTTTAGTTTAGTGTGACACAACTTACATAGAGTATGACTCCCGTCCAGGACCCTTTTCCCCTGGTGTGCGGACTGCAGGTCACTTAGCAACGCAGTCTCGCCGAGCTAGTAGCGAATGAAAAGGCAAAGAGAGATTTAAGACGAACGTTTGGAGATGAATGGACTTATTCGTATTTATGAGCCAGTTGGTTTCCTGGTACGTTAAACCTGCAATAAGAGAATATCAAACACTAAAAGTGGCGAAGATGAAGTCTCTTCTCTTTCGGAATCTCCCTGGACAACTTTCCCTGGAACAGGAAAAGTCAAACAAGAAGCTACAAATAAAAGCAATAAGAAGCCTCGTAAAGAGTCGAACGTTGAGAGACCTTTTACAAGAAACTGATCTACTTTTGAAAAACTGTTTCCTGGCAGAGATGCAAGGAAAGAGGCTACAGCTGAGTGTTTTGGTTTATATTTTTTAGCCTATACCAGGACATCATCACATACTGAGACATACTGGACATTAAACACTGTGGCTTCCAAGTTGGTCTCATTTTTTTGTTGAATGGACAAAACGGCTCTTCTTAACATCTGGGTTGTGACTTCTGACCTAACCTGGCTTCTAATTCTCAGTTGTATATCTAACTACTAAATGTTTTGTATTAAATGATGAAATTCAGATGTGTATCATTTAATTAACCATCTTATAGTTTGTACTATAGAAGCATAGAACAAACTCAGGGTTAGCTAGCCAGGCTTAAGGTCATCGCCTACATGGCAGTGTTAGTTTAAATGCAGTGTGACAACTAAGACCCCCTAAGTAAACAACCACAGCAGTCCATATCATGCGATATTAATTCTAAACTGTTTTATTTATGGAGGTTCTTAATGCACATATTCATCATTTTAGATGTAAATAAATAAAATATTTATCAATTTTACTGTGCTGATTTAGCAGTAACACTTTACTGTAGGGTACTGTTAAAAAGACTACATGACACCTACATAAGCTTGTCACGACAACTGACACAGCCCTACATAAACGTTTACAAATGCTTATTCCAGTAGGCATTGTTCACTTTAAAGGTTACATTTGGCAACAGCACCTTTTCCGATTTTGCTGATCTACTTTGTGGTAAAAAATGAATTTGTCTCTGTTCACTAATCATATTTATTCTGATTAATATATTTTAAGTATTTACATTACACTTACATTATCTAAGCCACTTATCCTTCTGGCTTGCTGGAGCCTATTCCAGCGCTCATTGGGTGGAAGGATACAGCCAGTCCATCACAGGGCAGACGCATACATTCACAGCTAGGGGCAAGTTAGCATCTTTAAACGGCCTGATCGCATATCTTTGGAAAGGGAGGAAACCTACACAGGGGAACTGAACCGGGGCTCTTCGTGCTGTAAGGCAGCCCACTGCAACACTGTGCCACCATTTATGCAGACAAGCATGCAAAAGTTTGACCAACCCCCTGGTCAAATGCTTGGTTAACTTGGTTGAAACGTGGTTTAAATAACAAAGAGCTGTATAAGAATAACTTTGCTTGCCCAGATTCAACAGCCTTTTCAGGAATATGACAACGAGCCCCTCATTCTGTTTGTTGTTAATGAACTGTAGATGCTGGCGGTGGTATGCTTTCGTTTGTAGGCTGCTTGAACACAAAAAAGTACTAATATTATTAAACATTTTTTAATTATTAAGCAAGAACAAAAATGTGTTAGGCTGTGTCCCACTACAAATTGTGTCAATATCATTGTCCACCAAACTATCACTTTATAAACTGTGATATCACGGCTTGTCTCAGAGTAATTCGTTTGGAATCCCACAGGCTTCTTCACTTCCCGAATAGCTTTACAATATTGTCAGAGTGCTCGGTTTAATTCCACTGCTGGTTCAGTGCCTCTCCTTAAAAGGATCTCTTCTGGAGAGAATTACTCTTGCTGTGTGGGGGCTGACCGGAGAAGATAAAAGACGCATGGTCACTTCCCCCACTGTTGCGTCAACTGGTCACCAACTATGAATGAGTGGTCTCTCTTTGACATCTCACAGCCACCCACTTGTCTGGCCTGATCATTTCCTGAAGGTCCACTCGTGCCCTTATTTAGCTTCCCAACACCTCAGAGTCCTCCGCACTGCTCCCAGAGCTGTTGGTTTAAAGATAGGACATTTCCCAAGGCAAACAGATGCCTGCAGGGCCATCTGATACTGATGCTACACAAACAAGGACCAGGCCAGATTGTTTTCTTTCACGCCCAGACAATGAGCAGCCATCCCCTGCATGGTTTATTCAGGTGGGACTCTTAGCTGTCAAATAAATAAGGAAAGAAAAGAGGGACAAACAGCACTGTAGGCTTTACTGTAGAGAGGTGGGCTATAAAGTTTCACAAACACAGTGTGGACACGGAGGTTGACGAGACCTCCATAAATGATTACGGCTCATTTCAAGCCGCCGTTACCAAATAGAACAACTGCTGTCCAAGTGAAACTTCAAGGGTTTCTGCATTTATGTTATAGCTTCAGAAATGTTTACTCCATTCAAAGTCAGCTTTCTGAGCTTTCGGATTAAAGGAATAATCAGTTATTGTTCAAGGAATAACCAGTTTGTATGAATCAAGGAATCTACTTTGATCTTAAGTATTCCAGAGGCAAATATTTTCATGTGATTTTCTCTGCCAGCTGGTCTCACATGACCTTCAGCAGGCAGAGTCTTGCTGGGTGTGGCGCTCAGGCTACTTGTGATTCTGTGTCTGAGAGCAAATTTGTGGCCCATTGCTGGTAATAAACACTAATTGGTCACTGTGTCTCATGGGAATTCTGGCTGTGGGTCAAGAGATCAGGACACTTTTGGAGACTCCGGTGTTTTGTTGTTTCTGTGCTGTGCATCTTTTCCTGCTATTCCAGCTCGAATAGTCAGTAGTTTGGAAAGTCTAGATCAGGGGTCGGCAACATGCAGCTCAGGAGCTTGCGGCTCCTTTACTGCCCACCAGAATTAGATTTTTAGCCGAATTAGATTTTTAGATAAAGTAAAAAAAAACGGCTTTGCAGTAAAATAAAGCTCTGCTGATAGTTCAACACAGTTTAACACTAAATGGTTGTAATCGCTGGAGTTAATGTAGCCTACATCTGCTATTTTCACCAACCTTTAATAATGAAGGTTGGTGTGCAGAGTGCTGATCACCATAGCAATGCAGACAACAGTCTTGCAAAGAGAGACATTTAAGACCAACACTGGTAATAAAGAGACAAGCAGATTTATTTACATTTATAATTACTCCAAATTACTCCGGGGTACCTGATATGTTTAATCTGAAACCAGAAGCTGCCAGACGCTAAAAATGCAGACTTAATTTGGCTTGCTTTAAGCTTAAGCTCAGCTATAACAGCTTTTCTCGCATCTCCAGCAGGATACTTTTCTTTTTCTTTACAAAGCTGAAGTTGCTTCTTGTTCGCCATCTTCTGGTTCGAATTTTCCCATTCCACCTTAAATGGTGCTGTAGTTACATCCTGGCACATCAGACACCATTTAAGATGGAACAGAAAAACTAAAACAAGAAGCTGGCGAATGAGACGCTGACTTCCGCCTTGTAAAGAAAAAAAAAAGTGTGGAGAGAAATTTTACAAGAAACTTGTCATTTTTCAGAAAAGTATCCTGCTGGAGATGCGAGAAAAGCCGTTATAGTGGAGCTAAAGCTTAAAGAAAACCAAATGAAGTCTTTTCATTTATTTTACATATTTGTAGCCTATACTGGCACATACTGATGGGTATTAGCACATGGGTCATTCCACTGGAATGGTTCAAATTGGACTTTGACATTTTCAAATTTTTTGCTTAAATGTATCATTGATATTTATACCTCACAGTCAAACATGTAACGGGGTTGAGTGTGACGGGGTTGTGATTTTTGCACAAAATGGCCGCTGCTCTACATACTGTATACCAGAGAGAGAGCACATGGCATGCATGAGATTCAGAATTAGCATATAGTTTTGAAATAAAAAAAACTTTTTTTATAAGTAATAGTTTTCTATCTTTTTTTCATGTGACGGTGTTGAGTCACTGAGTTTGGCGACCACAATATCACAAGATAAATGACCAAAATTAAATAAAAGAAGGAAGCCACTTGCCTGTCTTTGCTGTCCTGTTGTCCAAAAGACTTGAGTGATGTCACTTCTTGATGTATATGGATCAAATGGATCATACCATTGTTTTTGTGGGGGAGATTCATTTGTGTTACGGGGTTGAGGGGTTACTTAGGTACAGGACTAAATAATGTGATTTTAATAAATAATTATCAATTAATTTTGAAAAATAATATCACAAACAATTAAACACAGACAGTTGTTTAGGTTGACATCAAAATATATGGACTTTTTTATAGTTGTATTTGGTATATTCTAAGTATACTTTCGTTGAAGGCCATTAGGGACATGACAAAATAGGTGGTGTCAGCAAAAATAAATAAATAAACAAAGTTCTCATAAAAAGATCAAATAAAAAAAAAATACACTGTATTAGAGATATTTCAATGTATGTGTAAAGCTGTTAAAATATAGATTTTTGTGACCCAGTAGATAAAATACACCTAAAGAGGTGATGAGGACTCAAAATGTGCCATTTCCATGGAATGACCCACATACTGAGGCGTACCAAGGTGGTTTGATTCTTGTGAAAAGGACAAAAATGGCTCTTAACATTTGGGTTGCCGACCCCTGGACTAGATCATAAACGAAGACTCAAGTCTGCATGCTCTTGAACAGAACCTGCCTTTCAGGTAAGAGATATGAGCCAGGGCCTAAATCAGAAAAACCGTGTGTGCTCCTTCTTTTCTCAGTCCACTGTGAAAATTGCCAGTAGGCCGGCATATAGAGCCCAGGCCCTGCACTGCAGGCTCTGAGATGGTTCCCTGCTGGTGTGGACACAAAAGCTGCCATTGAGGCTCTGCAATGAGTGAGTCTTTGTGCTCCTGTCTCTCACTTCACGCCACAGGAGGAAATGCTTCTTCCACAAACATCATGTCTGCATGGAAACCTCCACCTTCTTAAACATTTACCCAGGTAATTAATTTAATACCACTGAAAAAAGACGGAGGTTGACGACTCTGTTTTTTTTGGGGGTTTCATTTGCGTGGAAAAAATGACCGGCAGTGTCCTCTTCGTAAAAGTGTCCTCAGAGATAGTTAGCAATTAGCTGTTGTTTCAAACAGTGATGTGACCAGCATCTATCTACTAACCAAAGCCTTCATGAAGCTGACTTTGACCGAATGCCTTGTTTGCATGACGTGGTGAAAAAGTCAAAAGACAAAACAGTTATTTATAAAAAACACAGACTGAATTTCGATTTTAAGATATCTGTAACTACTATTTTTAGCCATGCAACATACTTTTGTCCATGCTTATAGACATCGTACAGTGCCAGAAAGTACATACGCAAATCTACTTGAAATAACTCGAAGCGGTTTGAGGCAAGGATGTGGTGATTGCGGTATGCAGTTAGCACAGTGTTATGTGCTGTAGGGCACACGTGTCAGGCTTCAGTCCTTGCAGGCCCAAACACTGCAGACAGCTCACTGCCTCATTAAACACACCTGATTCAGCTCATCAGCTCATCAACAAGGCCTTCATGAGCTGAATTCAGAGTGTTAGATGAGGATAAACACTGATCTGGAGATTTGGCCCAGAAGGTCCTCAGTTTGACAGGCCTGCTGTAGGGGTTCCACTGCTTGTTAGCTACATTTGCCTCACATCCCGTACAAAACTAAGGAAGCAAGATGCAGATACTGAACATGTCTTGGCTTCCTTTAGTGTCAGGAGGAAATGGACACATTTAGCTTGAACCAAATGCTTCCTTCAAATGAGAATTTTAGTCATTCTGCTGTAGCTGCAGGTGTCTGTGAGCCACTGTAAAGAAAGACTCGTGACTCACACGTGAGCAGAGAGAGGGAGGGTTTGCTTAGGCATGCAGACACCAAACAGGAAAGCAAACAGAAGGCTGAACATTCAGACTCTCCGGAGGTTCTCTGCCCATCACAGAGTTTACAGAACAATTAAACCTTAAATGAAACTCTGTGCTGGACACAGATTAAATCAGGGTATTTTCCCTTAGATTGATAAGGAGCTTGAGGAGATACAACCATGTGTTTAGGAGATTGAGAAGATGGTTCCAGTGGCTTTGGAGATTGAGGAGATATGACCATGTGTTTAGGAGATTGAGGAGATAGTTCCAGTGGCTTTGGAGACTGAGGAGATATGACCATGTGTTTAGGAGAGTGAGGAGATAAGACCATGTGTTTAGGAGAGTGAGGAGATAGTTCCAGTGGCTTTGGAGATTGAGGAGATGGTTTCATGAGTTTAGGAGACTGAGGAGATAAGACCATGTGTTTAGGAGATTCAGGAGATACGACCATGTGTTTAGTAGACTGAGGAGATAATTCCAGGGGCTTTAGAGATTGAGGAGATGGTTTCATGGGTTTAGGAGATTGAGGAGATAAGACCATGTGTTTAGGAGATTGAGATGGCTCCATGTGTGAGGAGATTGAGAAGGTGGTTCCATGGGTTTAGGAGATTTAGGAGATGGTTCCATGAGTTTAGCAGACTGAAAAGATGGATCCATATTTTATCAGACAAAAAAAATTGATCCATGGATTTAGCAGGTTGAGGAGTTGGATTTATGATGATGGGATCAGCAGAATGAGGAGGATTAAGAGACTGAGGAGATGGTTCCTCGGGATTCCTACCTTCTTAAAAGTTTGACCTGGTTATTAATCTCTTCTCAGTACAGGAAAACCTGTGGTTGATGGTGCTGGTTTGCTTAACTTTGTGTGGAACATGGCTGATAATGTTCAAAAGGCCTTCAGGATCTTCACTGTCACAACTGTTACATCTTAAATCAAAATGTTCCAAAAATTAGGCTAATCCTATAACCTATAATCCTAAATCCTATAAAGATCATCTCTATTTCTCTCTCTCTCTCTGCTTTCTCTTGCAATGTCTCTCTCCTCCTCCTGTCTCACTTTCTTTGTTTCTCTCTCTCCTCCTCTGTCTGTTTTTCCTCCACTTTGTCTTTCTCCCCTTCTCTGCTCTTTCTCTCTCCAGTCTTGCCTCCTCTTTTTCAATCAATCCCACTATCACAGCCTTTCACACCCACTTTCTTCCTTCCCTTCTCTCTCACCCCAATGTCTCTCTATCTCTCATCTTTCTGTCATTCTCTCTCTCATCCTCTCACTCTTTCTCTAACTCTCTCTTTCTCTCACCACTACACTCTCCCTCTCACCTTTTCTCTCACTCTCTCTTTCATGTCCCCTCTTTCACCCTCTGTCCCCTGTCACCCCCTCTAACTTTGCCACTCCTGCTTATCCCACTCTCACTCTCCCTGTCTCTCACCCCCTAACTCTCTTTCTAACCCCCTCTCCCTCGTTACGCTACACCCCCCTCTCTTTTATTCTCACCCCTACACGTGCCCTCTCTCTCTTATCCCCATGCACCCGCTCTCTCTTTCTCTCCATCACTCTCATACTTGCTGCATGACTCTCCTCCATAAAGTACACAAAGCCTCTCTCTGTGCTGTTTACGGCCTCCCATTTTCAGCTCCATTAGAAATAAGGAGCTAAATAGTTCTGAGAAGTTCTGACTGCGCTCCAAATAAACAAAACTCTGTAAATATGTGTGTGGTTTGTTATCTAATCTCAAACGTCCTGTCTGTTCTGTCAATTGCCCATACAAGTACACACACACACACACACACACACACACACACACACACACACACACACACACACACACACACACACACACGTATATATCACTGCTGTTGGAACAAAACCTCATATCTCCATTTTTGTTTTTCAGTTTTTGACGTAATCTGAAATGCCTGCTGTCCTTTAAATTTTGTGTTAATTTCACGATGAATGGACCAAAATAAACGACCCAAAAGTCTGGCTCCACTGACTTACATTAAAAGTAAAGTATGCTTTTTCCTTCTCCTGTAAAGTTACTATTTTGGAGATGCGAGGTTTTGGTCTGACAACAGCGACATACACACACACACACACACACACACACACACACACACACACACACACACACACATACACACACACACACATATATATATATATATATATATATATATATATATATATATACAGTAATACATTTGAGAGAGTAAATTATAAATATATATTAATATGTTTTAAATTGAATAAACTGTCTATATATACATAATGCATATATACTATAGATACATAAAACCTATGACAGTTCATTTGATTTAAAGCACACCACACACATATTACTATACTATGCATTGTATGGTAATTAAGAGTGTCAGTAAGGGGTATTCGGAGATTCACGGCACAGTTATGCCACAATGATTTATTTCATTCAGGTGTTTTTCATCGAGTTATGGAACAGTCGTCGCCCACGGCCAGTTTAAAAAAAAAATTACACAAACATCCGGTCTGATTTGGGCTCTGGATGGAATAACATCCATTTCATTACCTCTTTCAAAACTCAGCTTTTCCCATTTACGCTGCCTGGAAAAAGTTCCAAGAAGGGTTCTTTGCATGATGCCATTGAAGAACCACTTGTAGTGGACAGCTCTTTGGAGGACTGTTTTTAGAAATGATATATGTGAGTGTAAAGAATCTTTTTTACCGTTTGTTCTAAGAAGAATCTTTAAACTGATATAGAATCTTCAGATCATGTGAAGGTTCTTTACACACAAAGTGGTTCTTCTCTGGCAGGTGTGTCCAATCCAATCTCAGCCACAATGGGACAGTGTGGCTGCAGGTTTTGACTTCAAACAAGTTGAAGCTCACCTGACTCCAAACATTTCATCAGGTGGCCTCCTGCTTTGTTGGAGTGAAAACTTGCAGCCACACCGGCCTCCTGAGCATCGGACTGGACACCCCTGCTCTATGGCTTTAATCAAAGTAGTGCGTTCATTTTCAAGAGCATAAAAGCACCTGTTTTATTAGTGTAAAGCAGCTGAAGTGCTGAAGATGTGCTGAAGCTTTGAGTGTATTTGGCTCAGTCTTTGTGTCTTCTTCGGCATAAAAATTGTTAAAAAAAAAGGCTTTCACCCTTAGAAATCTAAAATTCCAGGGATTCTTTCTGTATTTTCAGTTCCAATTACAATTGCAGTTGTAAAGTATCTACATGTGACAGTCACACATACCGTATGTTGGTATTTTCAGGAGAAAATCTGATTCTTGGCTGCTCAGATATGCTTGTAAATATGTTTGTAAATCCTAATTTAATTATTAGGATTAACCATTTAAACCAGCCATTAGGGGTGTACTTTGTGTACTTCTGGTGCCGGTCCCAAGCCGGATAAATGGTGAGGGTTGCGTCAGGAAGGGCATCCGGCGTAAAACTTGTGCCAAAACTATCATGTGGATCACAAATATGATTGCCATACCGGATCGGTCGAGGCCCGGGTTAACAACGATTGCCTCCGGTGCTGCTGACCAGCAGGGTGCCAGTGGAAATTGGACTACTGTAGGTAGAAGACCATCAAAGAGGAGAGGAGGAAGGCAGCCAGAGAGAAGGAAAGGCAGTAGTCTGGAGGTTAGAGTAGGGACTCTGAACATAGGGACAATGACTGGTAAAGGCAGAGAGCTTGCAGACATGATGGAGAGAAGGAAGGATGGGAGACCAGAGGGAAAGGAAGCAAGGCCAGGAACATTGGAGGTGGATTCAAACTGTTCTATCATGGTGTAGAGAGGAAGAGAAATGGAGTAGGGATAATCCTAAAGGAACAGCTTGGGAAAAGTGTTCTGGATGTAAAGAGAGTGTCAGACAGGATCATGAGCCTGAAGTTGGAGGTTGATGGTGTAATTTTGAATGTGGTCAGTTCATATGCACCACAGGTTGGTTGTCAGTTAGAGGAGAAAGAGGAATTTTGGAGTAAGATGGATGAAGTGGTAGATGGTGTCCCTAGAGAGGAGAGATTGGTGATTGGTGCAGACTTCAATGGACATGTTGGTGAAGGGAACAGAGGGGATGAAGGGGTGCTGGGTATGTATGGTGTGAAAGACAGAAATGCGGAAGGTCAGATGGTTGTAGATTTTGCTAAGAGACTGGAAATGGCTGTGGTGAACACGTATTTTCAGAAGAGGGAAGAACACAGGGTGACATGCAAGAATGGAGGGAGGTGCACACAGGTGGATTATATCCTTAGCAGGAGATGCCACCTAAAGGAGATTGGAGATTGTAAAGTGGTGCCAGGGGAAAGTGTAGCAAGGCAGCATAGGGTGGTTGTCTGTAGAATGAGATTAGAAACAAAGAAGAGGAAGAGAGTGAAGACAGAGCCAAAGATTAGATGGTGGAAGCTGAAGGAGGAGGATGGTTGCAGGCAGTTCAGGGAAAAATTGCATTAGGCCCTTGGGGGCAGTGAGGAGCTACCTGAGGACTGGGAAACTACAGCTAAGGTGGTGAGAGAAACTGGCAAGAATGTGTTGGGTGTTTCGTCTGGTCAGAGGAAAGAAGACATGGAAAGTTGGTGGTGGAATGAGGAAGTCCAGGAGAGTATTCAGAAGAAGAAGGCAGCTAAGAAAAAGTGGGATAACCAGAGAGATGAAGGAAGTAGGCAGGAGTACTGTGAGGCTAGTCGCATAGCAAAAAGAATGAGCTGGAGATGGCGGAGATGAAGATGCTGAGATTTTCGTTGGGAGTGACAAGGATGGACAAGATTAGAAATGAGCAGATCAGAGGGACAGTGAAGGTGAAGCAGTTTGGAGATAAAGCCAGAGAGGCCAGGTTGAGATGGTTTGGACATGTGTTGAGGAGGAATAGTGGATATATTGGGCAAAGAATGTTGGAGATGGAGCTGCTGGGTAGAAGGAGAAGAGGTAGACCTCAGAGAGGGTTTATGGATGTAGTGAAGGTGGACATGGAGATGGTTGGTGTAAAAGTAGAGGAGGCAGTGGATAGGGCAAGATGGAGGCAGATGATCCGCTGTGGCGACCCCTAAAGGGAGCAGCCGAAAGAAGAAGAAGAAGATGAATTTGGGTCATTTCTGATCAAAAATTTACTTGCAAAATTTTTCATTTTTTTAATTTTAGGGATCTTGAAAACTAGTGCAGTTGTAGTCATCTTTTCAGAGATTGTTAGTCTGGAGTGTCTGTGAGCTGAAAGTGCAGTAATTTAGATGGTGATTCATTCTGTTAGTTATTAGTAGTGAAAAATTAATTAAATTAATTAGCATAATGCAGACGGATGTTTATTGATTTTCTGTCCTCTTGGATTCAGGCTCAGTGCTAAAACTCTGACAGGCCTTATTTTTACTCACAAATTGAGTTTCATATTTAATATCAGGTATTTTTAATACTCAATGTAAACTGAAAGCCTTTGTTTATAAGACGAAGCTAAAGGCTGTGATGTACTATAACAGTACTGAGCAGGTTGTGGGTGATTTTGGAGCTGATCTCTGGCTGATGGACGGTCAGAGGTGGGTGAAATCACTCTGGATGATGAGGGCAGAGTCTGAGGAGTGAACCATGGCACTGCTTTAACCCTTTGTTGGAATATGAAGGCCAAACAGCAGAGCAATAATATCAGGATTTTAGTGATTTTCCAAGCCAAATAACTCGCTGATGCCGACATCACAGTTTGATGACATCATGTTTGCAAGTTAGGGACGGGTCTGCTGAACGTCCTGATACGTGGATCATGTTTGTGTCTTAAACCGTTATGAAGTTATGAAGGCCAGAAGTGACCCCACGGCCTTGTCTCCATATAATTACAAGTGGTTGAACTAGTTTCATTAACCTCAAAAAACACTCTGATGAAAACAGTGGCTCATCCAAAGATGAATTAAATGAATGTTCCTGTCTTTTCAATGCAGTTTTTTTTATGTTTATCAGTACTATTTTTTATAGTGTTGGTATGAAGAGCTGGTGTTTCCCAAACTATAAAAACATGTTAAAAGTACATGTTAAAAACTTTTCTTTGCCCAAAAGTGGTCCCGACAGAAAGGCCTTGATGTGCTACTGGTATCAACCAAGATGTATTCATTCATTGTAAAGATTCACGGAAGCAGGGTGCCCCCAAACCTTTGACGGTATACGCGTAATCTGGAAACGGTCCAGGAACCGGTGAGATTATTTACAAAGGACGAACTGTTGTACGGCCTACAGCCTGCTTGTGCGGCTGGTATTAAATGCAGAGCTTTTAGACAGAAGCTGAGCTGTTTTCAGTCGAGGGCTCGTCAAATGCAGCTGCTGGAATATAATGACGCTGAAGCACAACACAAGAGCTTTGTGTCGGAGAGCAGCGGAGCACTGTTTCATTTCATTACAACTGCAGTCTCGCTTTCCTGAAGACCATAGTGCCATTATACTGAGACGCATGCTCGCTGAGACACACCTGCAGGTCATAGAGCGGGGGGTGGTTTGTTTTGAGGGCTGACTGATGATGATTGTTTTGAAGGTTGACTGATTTGGTGTGTTGAAACACAAAAAAAGCTTGAAAGGGGGGCAGAGCAGTTTAGAAGTAATGTTTGGGGGGGTGAATTGCCCCCCTCCTTTACTCCCCACTCCCCACCCCGATAATCTGCCCTCAGTACAGCAGACATTAAAAAATAAGACATTTAACGACGTTCAATTTAAGTCTATATTTCCCATCATATCTTTCCACCCCTGTGCACAGACTCAAGGGAAATGTAGTCTGTATATAGTCAGCATCTTTGTTAGCTAGCTAGATAGTCTAGTAGGCCTACAGTGGTAGAAATGAAGGCACATTTTTTGTTCATCAAGGTACAAACAGTGTAAACGTTCCCTCAAAGGTTCTACAGTGGTTTTAAGGTCCAATTGTATTCCGTAAATCAGTTTTTCCAGGTGAAAAGTTGATATTTGTACCTTTTCATAACCGAATGTCAGTCCAGTTCATAACGCGAGTCAGTCCAGCTTAGAACAGATCATTTCAGTGGATTATGGTTCAGTTATGTTCCCTGACTAAAGGTACTGAGATGAACCCCTGAGGGTCCCACCCCAGTGCAAGAGGGGGTCTGGCCCAGTGGCAATTTAGCACTTTTTTCTGAGAGTGAAGGAGGTTAATTTACTTTGTTAAGCTCAGAAAAACTTTTCTGCATCTAAAAGTGCAGTCAACTGCACGACTAGCTAGGGCTGCCATGAGTCCGATTTTGAGCACCATTATCTGTTGTCCGATTGGTGCTACTGACCAGACATTCAGATCTGATCTATTATAGAGGTCAGAGATTGGAAACTGTGTGTTCAGACCCCCAATGTTCAACTGAAACCTACAGCACTGAATGTGAAAGAAAGAAAGAAAGAAAGAAAGAAAGAAAGAAAGAAAGAAAGAAAGAAAGAAAAGCACAAATCATACATAAAACCCTTTTTAGAATACCAGTCTATGATATTAAACAATATTTAACCCCCAGAGACTTGCTATATTGTCACTGTCCCTTAAAGTAATAATTATATGATTACACAAAATGAATTACGTAGTTGCTTACATAATGAATTAGATTTACATTCTATTTATATTCCGTAACAACACTTTTGGGATTTGTTTCCATGATAAAAACATGGCAAACATGCAAAAAGATTCTTCTTCTCTCTGCAACGTAAGCTTGCACGCATCCCCACACGCATCCCCATGTCCTTGAGCAAGACGCCTAACCCCCAACTGCTCCCCGGGCGCTGCGGATTGGGCTGCCCACCGCTCCGGGCAAGTGTGCTCACTGCCCCCTAGTGTGTGTGTGCTCACTAGAGTGTATGTGGTGTTTCACTTCATGGATGGGTTAAATGCAGAGGTGAAATTTCCCCGTTGTGGAACTAATAAGGGTCACTTAACTTAATAATTAAAACAATAACTTTTCATTTTGATCAGTTTCCATTAAATAATCAAAGAGCTGTATCACAGTGACTATGCTATGTGAGAAGGTTTACACAGTTGCATTCTGCTGTCATGAAATTGCATAGAATGTCTTTTTAATTCTATTCCCTGGACACTGGCTGCGTTTACATGCAGATGTTTGCCAATCCGACTGAATACAATCGGATTACAGATTCAGACTGAGATATTTATACACTCACTCTGTTCAGGAATCTGATGGAAAAGCTTCGTTTACATGCTCACTACAAGTAATCCGATGTAAAATGACACATATGCCACTCCCGCTTATCCCACTTTCCCTCTCTCTATCACCCCTGACTCTCTTTAGAACCATCTCTCCCTCGCTGTGCTACACCTCCTCTCTCTCTTTCTCTCACCCCTACACTTGCCCTCTCTCTTATCCCCACGCACCTCCCTCTCTCCTTCTGTTACCATGACAACGAACATCACAAGAGGTTCAGTCAGAGTGAGATGAGCAGCAGTGAGCAGTGCTTGTGTTTTTAATTGCTTTAAAATGACGTCAGACTCAGGAAAACGTCCTTCACACGTCCTTATTAAAGAAGGCAGAAAGGAAGACGTCGTGCTCTGAGACACATAAGCTGGACGTCCGTCCCACCGCCGTCTTTTAAAGACCAGAGCATGAACTTCGTCTCCTCTGCAGACCAGCGTTGCACGTTATAAACTCTCACTATGATGCGACGCACATGCAGAACATACTTAAAGTTTCCGATAGGGAATGTAATCAGATACAGGCATTTACACGGATATTATTCTTCTATTTAACGGATTATTTACAGGATTACCCACCTCATTCAACAAGATAGAAATTGTATTCCGAATGGCCTCAATCAGATTAGACTATTCCAAAGTGTATACATGGATGTATTCTATTCCAGTTGATCTATTAGTCGGATTATTAACAGGTTTTTAGGCTGCATGTAAACGTGGCTACTGCTGTCAGTTCAAGTCAAGTCAAAGTTTATTTATACAGTGCCTTTTACAGCACGTGTTGTCAAAAAGCAGCTTTACAGAAAAAATCCAGGTCCGAGTCCCTGTGAGCATCGTCAACGGTGACAGTGGCACTTTGAGAGGGACCAAGACTCAGAGGGGCAACTCAGAAGGTCAGCTCATGCAGGTGAGTTCAGGCGTTAATCCAGTTCAGAATTGAGCCACAACTGTTCTGTGTTTGGCTGTATGGGTAGATATTTCAGAAGATACTTATTTGGCACTATAAATTAGCCATAAACATACAGTAATTAAACCGACTACACCCAAATGGACACCAAAAGTCCTGAGTCATAATCCCAGTTCCACACTTTTCTCACTAAAGTGTTAAAGTGTAGCCACTGGAACTCATGATTGCTGGAACTGAGCTTAAAAGAAGTGCCCATATATGCTGTCCAGGCACCCTTTCTAATGTGTAAATTCAGCTGCTTTAAAGTGACACAGGTATTCACACAGCTGGTATAATCTCCAAAGAAAAGCACTGGGACTCTCTGGAGCAGCTACACATGAGCTTAAGGTCTAAAAGCATCAGCTAGAGGGGTATAGAGTCCACCATACCCCCCCCCTTCAATATGTTTTAAAACATTCTGAACTTCATACAGAAGCTATAGAAGATCCTTTTTTCTCTCACTGTATTCTACTTTTACTCTGCAAAATCAAGGCTATTTACTGTACTTGAGCCCAGGAACGTGTGT
Source organism: Pygocentrus nattereri (assembly GCF_015220715.1). Taxonomy (NCBI): domain Eukaryota; kingdom Metazoa; phylum Chordata; class Actinopteri; order Characiformes; family Serrasalmidae; genus Pygocentrus; species Pygocentrus nattereri. The sequence goes on from NC_051223.1 coordinate 37,037,193, forward strand.
TTAAATGCAGCCAGTTGGCCAACTGAACATCTTAACAGCACATTTCTAATAAAATGAGACGGTTTTAGAAATAAATGAATGGGTGAACTTCTTTATTTCACCACGTGAACTTGCTGTACAGCTCTTTCAACTGCTAAAAGGAAAAGCTGAAAGATATAACACACACACACACACACACACACACACACACACACACACACACACACACACACACACACACACACACACACCCCTCCAGATATAGCACACCCATGGGCCATAAACACAGGCTACGTTCTGTGGTGGCTTTTAAGTACCCACAGCAGTTAGTTACAGTGACATCTTACAAACAAACATAAATAAAGCACCAAAACACCCCCAAACCATCCAAAACAGCAAACAGCTCCCCCTACAGGCGCATACAGAGACAGACCCTTCAGCTTTAACTTTTGTACCTGAGGAAATCTCAGGAAAATCAATGCACACGTTCCCCCTCATACTCCAAGTGCGGCTGATCAGCCAGTGCTGGTTTGCCTCTTCGGGTTTACCTCAGTGCTACAAGGCCAGATATCAACTAATGGAAGCCTATACCCCATCAATTAGCATTCGGCCAGTTCCAGCTTGTGTGCATTGTAACCATTGTTCTCGAGTCTCACGCTTTGAGCGTGTGACACACGCACCTCAGCGAGTTCACACGCTCACACACCACACATGCTATTTCTCACTCTTCATTCAAATCCAATCAAAAATGAATTCGCCCTGTCTACAATCCAGTCACAGCCACTGGTCACAGCACTTCTGTGCTCAGAGAAGTTACCCAGTTACCACACCCTATTCAGCCAATCCATCGGTTGCATATTATAAAGAACTCTCGTTGAGCCAATCAGAATATAGATCGCTCTGTTGTTTGGCAGATCTAGTCAAAGAAGGTGGAGTTTCAGCCAGAGTGTCAGGCGCGATGAACTGTCCGATTCGATTCTGACTAACACACGTCGGTGAACAGCTGAAGGAGAACGGCACCACTGGAGCCTGACGAGGTTTTAAATGTTCGTTTAGTCAGAGACTTTTTGGGGTATTTATAGGGTCTTTCTGGGTATTATAGGGTAGAAGAACTCTGGTTTAGTCACCTTAGAGCTGTCATGAACATGGACACGTTTTAACCGCTTGTTTATTATGTAGAATGTCAGGGAAGAAACAGAAGAGCCTTATTTCCTTCTTGGAAAAGGCTCAGAAACCAAAGGCAAGGAAGGCAGATAATGTGACGATGGAAGAGACTGAAATGGCTACTACATCAGGGGAGATAGCAGAGAAGACTTTGGATATAGTGAAAGAGAGAGAAGAGGAGACTATGGAAGAAGAAGAAAGGGTAGAGGTGAATGCAGCAGAAGGTGGAGGGTCAGAAGAAGAGGGCGCAAGTGAAGATGATGGTGCTGAGGTCAGGGTAGTGGCTAAAAAAAGGCCCATTGTTCAGTGGGGCTAAATTTGTGTTTTTGTTTTGTTTGTTTTTCTTCTTGCTTGTACTTTTAATTATATGTCATAGAATAAACTGTGAAATTTGATCAAATCAAACTTGTTCTCTTTTAAGTTGAACACACTTGGAGGGTCAGTGGGCCGTTGGGTCGATGGGTGACCCCCCCCCCCCCCCCCCCCCCCCCCCCACTCCCACCAAACTTAAAAACTTGAGAGCCCTGATTGTAACATTGACTTTCTGTTGTTTATAGTGTATTTGTTATAGCTAAAAACAGTAGAACCTGTCATCTTCCGATTTCCTGCCTTCCATTTTTCGGTTTTATTTTGTCCCATGGGGGTCCACTTATAGGGCAGAATGGTAAGCAAGAAGGTCCTGGGTTCGATTCCCCAGCTGGGCAAACAGAGTCCTCTCTCTGTGGAGTTCGCATGTTCTCCTGCGTCTGTGTGGGTTTCCTCCAGGTTCTCCGATTTCCTCCCAAAGTCCAAAGACATGCAGTCAGGCTAATTGGACATGCCTAAATCCGCCCTGCGATGGACTGGTGACCTGTCCAGAGTGTTTCCTGCCTTCCACCCAATGACCGCTGACTGCTGCCTGGGGTCCACTTATGATGTTTGTATGAGTTTTTACAGCCATATGCAGAAATCTAAGCACTCCAAGTCGATTGTTGTAAGTGAAAATAAGATAACACACCCTCCACAGACAATAGCCCCCAAATATTGCATTTTTCTGTGCACAATTTAGGTTTATTCGCTAAATTTAACAGAATATAGAAGAAACAACACATGATAGGTGCCATAACTTTTGCACAGGCCACATTTTATGTTTCATATTTTCCCCAGTGTGTTAAATTCGTGCCAAGCAGAGCTGCTGTGCCACTCTAGAGTACAGTAATCAGCCAGTGGCCAACTTACCTGTGACCATTAAACTCTATAACTCCTCCCTCAACGTGTGATGCTACGGTTCATCTGTGCACTCAGTACCAAACTGTACTGTTCATATGTGTAATAATAATGATGTGGGCAATAATTTGAACTGCTTTATACAAGATGTTTAATATTTATATTCACAGTCACCGCCACTTTACTGTATTCATATGAACTTAAATCTCAAGTACATATTGCTTTAAATGATTAAAGTGTTTATTCTTTTACATAAACGGTTGCAACTGTAATATCTGCAGTTTCCCTCTGGGGATCAATAAAGTATTGTGATTCTGATTCAGACTTCTCTGAACACCTGAATAAAAAAGAGCTGCAGTTTCTGTCCTGCTCACTAGAGGGAGCTACTACTCCATAACACTCTGTATACTGGAGCAATGTAAGCACTTTGTTACAGTGGAAACACCTCAGTTAAGATTCTGGTAGTGTATCTTCATCTCATATGGGTGGGCAGCATTTGTAAAGTCAGAACTGGCAAAAGGAAACTTGGAAAATGTGATCACTCTTTTATGTAACTTTATGTGACAACACTGGCCCTCAGTGTCCTGCTTAGTCTAGCTAGACCAGAAATGGGGCCTGTTAGAGAAAACAGTAAAGAAAATGGTTCATTTCTGCTTATTTTAGTTGTGGAAGCTGCTCAAACACTCATCTGACTGTTGTGAAGAGGAATACCAGCAGGGATTCAAACTCGGCGCCAAAATGGTGAAATAAAGGCTCTTGATTTGTGTGAAGGTCCTTTGACTCTCTTTTCTCTTTCAAACTCTCCTCAAAGCCGATTCTGAATCACTGCTGCTTTCATTGCTCTTACTGGGAAGCACATTGTTACATCGCCCACATTTCACTTCCCCTCCAGAATGAAAGATGTAGAATGTAACCACGGCGACAGCTGCTCTTACGACGTTGCTGTAAGATCTGTTCCCTTTATTATTATTATTATCACTATTTCTAATTAATTGAATTTGTGCCCGCAGTAGCAATAAGAGAGACGAGTCGTTGCGCAGTTCTATGTCTAGATCAACTAGATTATGAACTAAAACAGAGAAATCTATGTAGAAGAAAGAAGATAAGACATTGTACATTGCATGGCCAAAAGTATTTGGACACCAGACGATCACACCTAAATGAGCTTGTAGGACATATTCATAACAAGCTCCACTCTTCTGGGAAACTGGGAAGGCTTTTCACAGGATATTGGAGCTTGTCTGTGGGAATTTGTGTTTACGCAGTCAAAAGTAAGGTCAAGCCCTGATGTTGTGCAAGAAGGGCTGTGCCCAGTTTTTCCCTGCTGTAGGACTATTAAAGGATTATCTCACCTTATCTTAGTGTATTGCTCAGGGGTTTCCCAAAGTAAAATCATCATATGTCATTATATTTTCTCTTAACAATCATCTTTCCCTTAAATAACACCTCAAGCGTCGCAAGTTCTTTAACTGTAGTTTTCCTCAGAGCATGGAAAACACCTCCTGAAAGTCATTGGTTTCTGAAGGGGAGATTGAACCTGTCCAAGTTCTTCAGAAAAACATTGAAAAGGCAGATTTGACTGTCGCTCAATGTATAAGCTAGGCACTTGCTCATGGTAAGCACTTTAATTCACCCTAAAGGCGATGAGTGGGGTTGAAGTCAGGGCTCTGGGCAGGTTCCTCAACAACAACAAAAACTCGAAATGGCCTTCTCCAAACTGTTATCACAGCATATGTTGCCATCCACATGACGTCTTTTTCAGGGAAGGCCTTGATTATTTCATGTAAAACCATATTCTGCATGTATCACAACAACATTGCTCTGTATTCAAAGAGTCCAGGTGCTAAAATGACCTGCCTGCAGTCCAGATCTGTCACCACTGAAAACATTATTAAATTAAATCTACTACATCATTTAATGGAATCATATCAACAAAATGATGAATAGGTGTTTTTTTAAACACAGTTTTAAATGTTTATCTTGGCCATGCTTTACACGCGCTTCCAATCGCCACTCGAGCCATGGCACCAAATGCAGAAGCATTTGGGCTTTTGGCTTCAGCCTGAAAGACGCTCCAGGGACGCCTTTTCCGGGTTAGTGCATGCATTTGCATCAGCGTACAGTCCATCATGCTCCTCCTGGTCTGTCATAACAACAGAAACCGATCTGCAGTGAATTCAGAACAGGTTGCTAATTAGTCCAGGGAGCTGGAGGTGCACCAGTCCTTCATTTTTATGGCTAAAGCTAACACCAGCACATTTCCAGTCATTTCCATGAATCTATTTGAATCTATTTCTATTCAACACAAGGCAATATAAACAACGTTACTATCACTAATATACTGATTTCAAATTTTCAAACAAAACAAAAGCATAAAATCAAATTAAGCACTACAGTGAAAGCAAAAGGCAACTAACTGTTCAGCACAGTGCCTTATGCATTATTGTGCAATGACATTTGCATAATGTCCTACAGTGCAGTTGTAGCAAATGGTAGGGTATCTAAATATTTCACTGGCTTCCCAGCACACATTGTTTGTCAGAAAATTGCAACACAGATCACCCAAAACTAAAACAATTACTTTGCTGATGGCCAACTGCACGTTTGGAGCATTAATTGGACAATCCTGAACTTCTAATCATGCACCCTTACGGGGTGCAGGTTAAATTTAAAGATATCTTTTCTTTTTTGGGGATGGTGTTTCCCCCAATTTTCTGCCCAATTTAGTCGTCTCCAATTCCACCTGCTAGTTAAGACTTCCCCAACGCTAATACTGAAAGGGTCCGACTTAATGCTAAGTATACGAACACAGCTCTCACTCTACAGAGATCGAATGACCCAGAGTAGTAGCCCCAGTACCCCATACTCCTTCCACAAGATATCTCGGGGAACATGGTTGTAAGCCTTCTCCAAATCCACAGAACACATGTAGACTGGTTTGGCAAACTCCCATGCCCCCTCAACAATCCGTGAAAGGGTGAAAAGCTGGTCCATTGTTCCACAGCCGGGACGGAATCCGCATTGTTCCTCCTCAATCTGAGGTTCATAGACTTTCCCAGGAAGGCTGAGCAGTGTGATACCCCGATAGTTGGCACACACCTTCCGGTCCCCTTTTTTAAAAATGGGGACCACCACCCCGGTCTGCCAGTCTAAGGGTACTGTTCCTGAGGTCCATGCAATATTGCAGAGGTGCGTCAGCCACAACAGCTCCACAATATCCAGAGCCTTAAGCATCTCTGGATGAATCTCATCCACGCCCAATGCCTTGCCACTGAAGAGCCTGCCAACTACCTCAGTGACCTCCACCAGGGAAATGGAGCTTGACATGCCAGAGGCCTCCAGCCCTGACTCCCGTGATTAAGGAGTACTTCAAAGTGCTCCTTCCACCAACCGACAATATCCTCATTTGAAGTCAGAGTTTCTCCACCCTTGCTGAATACAGCTTGGGTGCAGCTACCCCAACCACTCCTGAGTCACCAGACAGTTGTCCAGAACCTCTTTGAAGCTGACCGAAAGTCTTTTTCCATGGCTTCGTCAAACTCCTCCCATGCCCTGGATTTTGCTTCTGCCACCGTTGCAGCTGATCATTCCGAACAGGGGCCTCCGATAGTCCCATCACACCCTCACTATTCGCTTGGCCCTACCGGGTCTGACCATCAGTTTTCCTTGCCATCTGATCCAACTCACCACCAGATGGTGATCAGTTGACAGCTCAGCACCTCTCTTTGCCTGACTGTCCAGAACATATGGTCCCACGTCAGATAAAACTACAACAAAGTCAATCATTGACCTCTGACCCAAGGAGCTCTGGTACCATGTACACGTATGAACACCCTTGTGTTCAAACTTGTGTTCCATGTGGACAATCCATGCCTGGCACAGAAATCCAATAACAATTCACCATTCGGGTTTAGATCAGGCAGGCCGTTCTTCCCAATCACGCCTCTCCAGGTCTCCCAGTCATTGCCAACATGAGCATTGAAGTCCCCCAGTAAGACTATGGAGTCTGTAGGCAGGACCCTTTCCAGAACCCCACCCACTCGCTCCAAGAAGGCCGAATACTCTGACCTGTTGTTTGGTGCATAAGCACAGACATCAGTCAGAGTTTTCCTCTCTTGATTTTAATTCGCATTGAGGCGACCCTCTCATCCACTGGGACAAACTCCAACTGCACGGCTGCCACCCCTGAGTAGGAAAGGGACCAACCCCTATCCAAGGAGTTTGGTTCCAGAGCCGACACTGTGGGTGGAGGTGAGTCCAACTATATCTAGTTGGTACCTCTCAACCTCCTGCACAAGCTCAGGCTCCTCCTCCCCCCAGTGAGGTTACATTCCACATGTCAAGATCCAGTTTCTGCTGCAAGGGCCTAGGCTGCCAAGGGCCCCCCTGCAATCTCCCACTGCCTGTGCAGCACTGCACCACTCCCCCATGCTGGACCTTGCGGGTGGTGGGCCTACACTGTCTCCCCATGTTGCCTCTTCAGCCCGGCCAGGTTACGTGGGCTGCCTGGCCACCAGGCGATCACCGGGGGACACTACCCCCAGGCTGGGTTCCAGGGGTAGGTCCCGGTGACCCTCTCCTGGGCAGGGTACACAGTTTTCTGTGCCCATTTTTCATGGTGGCTTTTTGGATCGTGTTAGTCTGGGTCTTCACTCCAGACCTGTTCGCCCTGGGAGACCCTACCAGGAGCATATTGTTCCCGATGACTTAGCTCTGAAGATCTCTAGACCACACAAGCCCTTCCGCCATGACAAGGCCCCAATCCAGGAAGGGAAAATCTTATATTATATTAATTATATTATATTATAATATAACATAATATGTGACATGTTAACAAAGTGTGACGTAGAGCGATGAGGCAGACGCATGTGCTGAGATAAGCAAGTTTTATTTTGGGCCAATCCAGGGTCATGGTTGATACAGTCCAGGTTCAGGTAGCCAACACAAAGAGCAGGAGGGACAGACATGGCAAGGAACACAGAAATCCAAACAATTATCAAAACACTTCAAACCATACACTTCATACAAACAGCACATCAAAACAAGCATACAAACAATCAGCACATCAAACATCAAACATACATCCAAACTAAGAAGCACATGGACATGTAAACAGAAGCACATGGACAGGACTGAGATGGGCCAATCGTGACACAAAGGTAGAATGTTTTGCCTTGAACTTTCTGCTGATGTTTTGGGGATGTTGTTGAGGTAACACATTATAGGATTTTATTTTATAAAGATTTGTACAACGTTAGATGAAAACAATGGAAGAACATTCTCAACACAATATTCAGAAAATGTTTCACAGATGTTACTGAGGCCTGAGACAGCAGAATGTTTTCGTTTCATAATATATTTTTATAATACATTCCTGTAATGTGACATGTTAACAAAGGTAGAACATTTTATTTATTTTGTACAATGATATATGAGTACAATGGAAGAAATGTTCTAAACGCAATATTCGGAAAATGTTTTAGGGATGTTATCAAGATTACAGAATGTTTAAAAAGTTCCTGTAAAGGAATATAGACTGACATGCCAAAAGTCATGGGAAAACAGTAGGTGAACTGATTATGAAGCGGAGTTACCTCAGGGAACAGCTTGGGAACGCCCACACCTGTATATGTTGTGATCTTGAGAGTGAGGCTGAACGTTGGCCAGTGTGTTCATGGCAAGGCAAAGTGAGTTCAGGGTTCGATCGAGGTGGGATAGTGGGTGCCAGACAGATGGGAAATTCCATTTCCAAAGTTGTGCAGGCATTTAACATTCCTCAATCCACAGTGTTGTCTGTACTGTGAATACATCATAGAAGGCATTACCACCCACAGTGGACCAGCGCAGTGGCCACCCACGGGTGCTTAGTGAGTGTGACCGGCAACATCTGACTAGAATTTTCCATGCAAACAGACAAGCAACTCAGAAATCACATTCACATTCAATGTAGGAGGCCCTAAACACATATCCTGTGGGTCAGTGCAGCGTTCTTTAGCTTAGATGGGATATGGGAGCAGAAGATCCACCTCTGTTAACACCACAACACCAGGCACAGTGCCTCACCTGGTCTCATGATGTTGCTAAGGACCTGACCTTTGACTTCTTGAGAGATGTTCAGATACGCAGCACACATGCTGCATACCTGACATATAACATGTAGCCAGCTAAGAGTTTATATGCACTGTATTTTGTCTTATTTATGTGACTTATGTGGTACAAATCACTGCAAGGGCACAGAAACACTTCCAAAAACACAGTGAACACAGTTTAAATTTTAAAACGCAAAGAAGAAACCATATATAAACAGGATACAGAAACGCTGCCACCTTCTCTGGGCCTGAGTTCAATTAAAATGGATTGCAATGAATTGGAAAAGTGTCCTGTGGTCCAACAAATCCAAATTTGAAATTCTTTTTGGAAATCATGGACGCTGTGTCGTCTGAGCTACAGAGGAAAGGGACAGTCTGGCTTGCTATCAAGTACCAGTTCAAAAGTCATGGGGGTGCATTAGTGCAAATGGCATTGGTGACTTGCACATCTGGGAAGGCATCATTAATCCTGCTTGATATGTAGAGGTTTTGGAGCAACATATGCTGCCATCCAGACGATGTCTTTTTCAGGGAAAGCCTTGCTTATTTCAGCAAGACAGTTTCAAACCACATTCTGCATGTATTACAGCAGCATGGCTTTATAGTAAAAGGGTCTGAGTGCTAAACCTGCCGGCAGTCCAGACCTGTCATCAATTTGGTGCAGGATAAAATTAAAAATATGGCACAGTAGACCTCAAACTGTTGAGCAGCTGAAAGCAAGCAAGAAAGAAAAAACATTTCACTGCTGAAAAAAGAAGTGATGCAGCACGGTGAAAAACATGCCAACGTGTTCCAACATTTATTGAACATTTATTGAAATGTGCTGCAAATTCTAAATGGGGATATATTCTTCAAAATTAATACAGTTTATCAGTTTTAACATTTGATGTTGTCTTTGTTCCATTTTCAATAAACATGTGGTTTAAATAATTTGCACATCAAATTTACATTTTTGCACAGTATCCCAACTTTTTGGAAAACAGGGTTGTATGAAGAGTATCATCCATTTGTCTAAAACATGGCCTGTGTAAACGTTATGGTACATTGTTTTATTATATCCAACAATTTCAATCACTTCCATGGCCACAGCTGTATAAAACCAAGCCCCTAGGCCTGCAGACTGCTTCTACAGACATTAGTGAAAGAATGGGTCGCTCTCAGGAGCTCAATGAATTCCAGCGTGGTACCGTGATCGGACGCCACCTGTGCAACAAGTCCACTTGTGAAATTTCCTCACTGCTAAATATTCCACAGTCAGCTGTCAATGGTATTATCGCAAATGCGCTTCTGGAAGAACGGTCAAAAATTTCAACACTCCTAACTCTTGTGGAAAGCCTTCCCAGAAGAGTTGAAGCTGTTATAGCTGCAAAGGGTGAGCTGACATCATATTAAACCCTATGGATTAAGAATGGGATCTCACTCAAGTTCATATGCTTGTGAAGGCAGACGAGCAAATATTTTTGGCAGTATTTTCAAATCAACATATCATTTGATCAGGAGTGCCCAAAACATTTACATACAACCAGGGCTGGGCAATAAAACGACATGATAATTATCTCAATATAAGTCTCTCAATAGAACTATAAGAAATGTTCAATATAACAGAGCATTCTCACACTTCCATGTTCTAGCGACAGCCATAGAGCTTTTTTACTGCAAGGAAGGTGACACTACTCTTCCTTCGCCATGAGAGGGCGCAATTCTGAGTTTTTGGACATGACTGGAGGGAAGATGACGAGTAAAATATGTCACCAAATACACTTTAGCAATGTCTGAAATGAGGAGTTATACATTCCCTGTTTGAGTGGAGCGATCATCAATCTACTCTCCTGTGATCGAATGTGAGTGACGAGTGGTGTAGCTGTACTGTCCTACAGTGAACTCATCTCTTTCTGTACATCCTAACAGGCTTTAGCTTTAGCATTAAGGATAGTTTAAAACAGCATCTGACCACTCAGGGGCAAAACTCAGCCTTCACACCTGCAAGAAATAATCATTTGACATATGTACTGATATCAAATTATATGGATTGTGTTTATTGTGGTAAGATTTTTGGCCGTATCGCCCAGCTCTACATAGAACTGGAAACATCTCATAGTAGTAGAACAGATCAGATGAAGTGCTGGATAAGAAATCTCATGATTATCTCCTGTTATGAAATTTGCAACCTTTTACTATAGAATATATTTCTTACTCCTAGGAATATGTACCTTTTGTGAATGATCTACTCTACTGTGTTATATGCTATTATATTCTGTATTGTGTGTGTATCATCCGTGTGTTTGCTGTGGAAACTGTACCCTGGACATTCAGAACATTGTGGTCATTTCATTCTTTCTGGTACTGAATTTCCTTCGTGATCAATAAAGTATCTATCTATCTATCTATCTATCTATCTATCTATCTATCTATCTATCTATCTATCTATCCTGTCACTTTTGTCCACCTTTCCTTTGTCACGTCTGTTGTTGACAACTGTCCAAACTGTTACGTGTCTGAGCCTATATAACCATGACCAATGGATCCTTGGGTCAATTTGTCTGTGAAAAGTCTGATTACTTCCAATCAAATGACCGTAGTTTGTTGATAAAATATCAAGTCTCTGTTTTTTATGTGTGTTTTTGTGTGAACATGTTGACTTTTTAAGATGATGAAAAATAACATCTATTGTTTTTAATGTGTTAAACTGAAACCGTTGAAGTCTTTTTTAGTATTATTTGAGCGTGTCACATCACAGAATGGAATCATATCACAGAAATTAATACTTTTTGTATTGTATGGTGTTTTTTCATGCAGTTTTAAATGTTTATCTTAGTCATGCTGTACACATAACAACTGAACAATAAATATAGAGTCGAAGGATTTAATGGGAAGCATCATTACATACAAAGTCACGATTCAGTTAAATTTCACATGCTGTATTTGCATTAGATATGGATAGATTTCCTTAGATAACAGACCACTATTCTATGTCACTCTGTATATAGAACATTTGCAAATTTTGTAAAAGCAATTCAATACATGTACTACAATAAATGTAATTTTACCAAAGTTTTATCTTCAGCTCACTTCCAAACAAAGAAATCCCTATTGTGCTGCCGAGGGTCAGCCCAGTGCCCAGAAACTTTGCTTCTATCATAGTTGGGCTAATTTTGACACCTGTGTCGACTCCCAGCCCAAGTTTCACTCCAACTGGTCCAGCAGATGCAGATGCACCTCCAACCTCAGCTCGAGCCATAGCACCAGCTTCATCTAGATTAGCCTCAGCACTTGCAGAAGCATTTGGACCTTTGGCTTCAGCCTGAAAGACACTCCAGTGTGCTCCAGCTCGTCCTACTCCAGCCTCAGCCACAGCTCCAGCCTTTGGGATGCGTTTTCCAGGTTTATTTTCAAAACCTGCTTCTGCATATGTCTTTGTATCAGCATACAGTCCATCAGCGTATGCTTCTGCTGGCCTGTCAAAGTTGTTTATCATATCAAGCAAGGACTGACCATCTGCAATGAATTGAGAACAGTTAGTAAACAGTCCAGGCAGTTGGAGGTGCAGCAGTCATTCATAAGGCTGATTCTGATTAACTGAAATATGTTAGTTCAAATTTACTGTCATTTAGTGGGGCAAAGCCCCACCAGCAAAGCATCATTCTTTCATAGCCGAGGTGTGGACTCGAGTCATACGACTGGAGTCTGACTTGAGTCACGAATTTGATGGCTTGAGACTCAACTTGACAAAATCAAAAAAGACTTGTGAGTTGACTTTCACAAACACCAATGACTCTGACTCTGACTCTAACTTCGACTTGAGCATCACGACTCGGAAAGACTCGAGACCCAAAGTGGAAGACGTGGAGAGTCTGACTGCAGATTGTGAAGTGAATGGATTCATTTCCTGCTGTAAATCTGATACACAGCACCGTCGTCAGATGTCTGTTTCTGTGTTTATGCTCAGTTGTTTTTTATTTTTTCCAAAGGACAAGTGAAGCGTTTAGAGTTCTAGATCAGCTTCATAAGCTAGAAACACGCGAGACATCAATAGTATCAGTAAGGTCTCACTCAGTGCTTAAGCTTTTACTGGAGACACTGGCGAGGCAACTGACTTAGTACTTAGTACTTATTTTTGGAAGGGAAAAAAATAACACACAGCTCCACACTACTAACATGCTGTGATTAAAAGGCTGTATTACTGTACTACTGTACATTTTGGTGTTCGGTGTTGAAAAGGCGTAAATATGCTGAATAATGCACTCTGACTTGTTTTGGACCTGAGACTTGCCTGTATTGATTCAGGACTCAACTTGAGACTTTCCTATTACTGACTTGAGACTTGACTCTGGACTTGAGACTTACTTGCAACTTAACTTGTTCCCACCTCTATTGTAGAGTGGCAAGCAGCAAAAATCAACCAAAATGAAAAGTCCAGTATAAAAGTCTGCATCGATTAACACCAGAGACTTACATACATCACTTTATACTGGCTGATTTTTAGATGTGTAAATCCACCCTGAACATCACAACAGAAAGCAAAGAGAGAGAATGAGATAATGTTCCCTTAACACTAGAATTAGAACTGAAAACTGAGAAATGCAGATCCAGATTTTTAACTAGAAGTTGTATTCTAGCTCTGTAGTGCTGGTTGCATGAATGTACAGAGGAGGTTTCACTGTACTGGGCTTACCTGAAAGACGCTTCTTGGACATGTTTCACAAGAAGTAGTAGACGGTGAGAGAAAAGGAGAGAGCGAGCCTGCAGAACAGAAGAGGGCAAGTGTTACTCTTTCACTCAGTGAATTAATTGAATGAACTGTTTCCTCCAGTGATTCCCACTCAGTGCATCCTTATGACCAGAAACACAGTTTATAACATAGTCACTGCAGTCAGTGGCATCTTTCATGTCCCTGTACTGCATCACACTGACCAAGCTCAGCTTTTCTAATGTTCAGGACTGTAAAGGAGGTTTGAAAGGGAGGAAACTCAGCAGAGCAGCTGTGGTAATGTAAGATACTGCAAACTACTGCAGGCTGTATGTCACGATTGGCCCCTCCCACTCCTCATGTGCTTTTGTTTGCCTTTTAGTCCTGTTGTGTGCTTTTGTTTTGATTTCTTCCCAGTCCAGCCCCCTTGTTTTTTGACTCGGCCCCTGATTGTTACCACCTGTGTTTTCCACCTGTGTCCTGTTATCCCTTGTTAGCCCTCTTGCATTTAAGCCCTGTGTTTTCCCCTGTGTGTTGGCTGGTCTTTCTGTAACATGGAGCGATGAGGCGGACGCCTGAATAGGGTCATCATTGAAACAGTCCAGGTTCAGGGAGCAAGCATGGAGAGCCGGACGGACGGACAATACACTTCGAACAGTACATACATTACATACAAATATCTGATACAAACCATACATCAAACAAAGACCAGCCAACACACAGGGGAAAACATGATTGTTGTTTGAATCCCTTAGCCTGAGTAAAGCTTTACCTTGGGATTTAATCTGTGAGCGTCTGTGGGAGTGAGCGCACCCTCAGGTGTATATAATAATTCTTAATGTTCTTAAAATAACTCAGTGGGATGAGGAGATAATCATATGATTTGTTATCCATAACTTCATTTCTTCTCCTGCTGTAAATGTGTACGGTTGAATAGAAAACGTTGTGCACCACATATCAGATCAGTGTTTTGCCACACATTGTAAATAAGTCAACACATCTCTGCAGTTCTCTACAGAGGACACACTTAAATATGACATGTTTCTGTGTATTTATCTCAATTTCTAGTTCTTTTGATTTCTACCTGTTTAACATATTGGACAAAATAAAACATACAGCATAAAATATGCCTTAACGTTTGCTCAGGCCACTTTCGTTGATTTAATTTCCCTCTGGTAAGTAAAATTCAGGAAATAAACAGTAATTGTATATCAAAAAGGGCAGAAGTGTTTTCTGTAGAGGACTATTTACTCTTAAATCAGCAAAGAATATCGCTGTGGTTGGATTAAAACATGGTAACTTTACAGGAGAAGGAAAAAATATACTTTACTTTTAATCTAAGTCAAAACTTTTTTCCAAGTCATTTTGAGTCATTTCTTGTAGTCCATTTATCAGGAAATTCACACACAATGTAAAGGCCAAGAGGTACTTTTTTCAGATTGTCAAAAACTGAAAAATGACAAAAATGGAGATACAAGGTTTTCTACCGACGGCAGGAGCATAATTTGACCAGAGGTTCCCAAAGTTTTGCAAACAACTGTAACACACAAGCCCATCTGTTTATAGTTTATAGCCCAGATTTGGGGAAAAACGGGTCGACTTTCAGTAGAAAACTTTCAGTAGAAAAGACTTTCAGCTTCTTTTATTATAAGGGTTTAAAATGACATCACCGTCTATTTGACTGGAGAGAAGAGTTACAGCCTCACACGACACCCAGCTTCTGAATGGAGCTTATGGAGTATGAACGTTATGAGGAATATGATGAAGTGCGTTTTGGAGCCACGGAGGTCCCAAGGAGTTAAGAAGGTGAATGGGATTGATTTTAAAAAAAACTATCAAATTTAAGTTGCCATAAGCCACCGCTTAGCAAAAATAATTGTATATTTTGATCAGGACAGAGATGTTAAATCATCTGTTCTTTGAAATGAACTGCACTCTTGAAAATGTACTTTGAAAGTTACAACAATATGAAATATAATATTCTTACCTGTGGTGTCTCACCTGGGAGTGTGGCTGGATGGAGTCTGGAGTCAGACCTCAGACCCAGAGGGGTTTTATAACCACTTTCACTCTTTCACTTTTGTTTCGTCAGCAAATTTGCATGTCATGATTTTCATAAATGCTTGTTATACTAGTTTGACAGTGAGGTGTGCATTCCAGTGATTTCTTAAGGATGAACTGATCACCCTCTGACAGTAAGGCTTCACCGAGAAACACACACTGAAATCCCAGACCAGCACTTATGAACAGATTTAAATTATTCTGAAAATTAGTCAAATTGAAAAAGTAAAAGTCATTTAAAACACAAAGAACTCATCTTACACTGGTCAAAACTTAATTTTGAGCTATTAAAAAAAGCAATCAGCAGAAAGATTGCCAGTAAATTGTAAGAATATAGTGATATGTGGAGATCATAAAACACATGTTCTGTTGATTTGAGGGGCTTTTACAAATAAATAAATGAATAAAATAGAAATTCACATTTATTTCATGCGGTTACTGAATAATGTACCTTATGATTGGTCATGTAAATTCAGATGGACAAACCAAAATATACCCTGGTCAATAAGAGGTGTTCAATTTGCCATTCTGTGCATAAAGCTGAAGTTTTTAACTGTCTAATTGTTTATTTATTGATTTTTCTTCTTGTTTTAACATTGTTAATACCTCAGCTTCACCTATAGCCAATGACTCTTGAACAAGAGACAGAAAATAAAGGGAATGTTCGGTCCAGTCTAGCGATGAGTTCCAGCTGTAGTCTTTGCATTATGATGCACTAATTACTGATTCTCAACTGTACAGACAGGACCATCTACAGTACCAGTCAAATGTTTGGACACACCTTCTCGTTTGGTGGCTTTTCTTCATTTGTATTATTCCCTGCGTTGTAGTTTAATACTGAAGACCTCAAAACTATGAAGGAACACATATGGAATTACATAGTAAACAAAAAAGTGTTAAACAAACCAGAATGTCTTATACTTCAGATTCTTCCAAGTAGCCACCTTTTGCTTTAATGACACTCTTGGCATTTTCTCAGGCTGTGTCATGAGGTTGCCACCTTTGTAGGAGAAGAAACATTTATAGAAGAAGAAATTCTGTCAGAACAATGAAAAACAAAGGACAAGATAAGGTGGCAAGAAGAAGCCACCCGTTTCTTATAAACGAGGTCATTGAAAGCGCTTGAAAAGTTGTGGTTTGGCCGACTTCTTTCACAGAGACTTCATGCTCTGCTAATTAAAACTCTAGGACTCAATTTACTGCTGAACTGATGAAACAACATCCCATATAGGGATTAAACACAGCTTGGACTGAATTTTCATTTCAGTGAGTAAAATAAACTCAGAAGGCTGTGCAGTTCAGAGGCAGTGTTACAGAAACTGTTGGTTATTTGTCCTAAATTAAGATTTGAAGATCAAAAATTTGTGTTACAGAAGCAAAGCTTCATACACACACACACACACACACACACACAAACTAAGTAAGGCACCTAACCCTCAACTGCTCCCTGGCACCATAGATAGGGCTGCCCACCACTCTGAGTAAGTGTGCTCACTGCCCCCACGTGTGTGTATGTGGTGTTTCACTGCACAGATGTGCTTAAATGTGGAGGTGAATTTCCTCGTTTTAGATTTAGAATTTATAATTTAGAATAATTTAGGATTTAGAATAAGATTATTTATAGCAATTTAGGAAATCGTAAAAAAGCACTCAATCAAGGATAATAATCAATTATTATTTCTGTTACTAGGCAACCAACATTACACACAAAGCTGAAACGTAAACATGTAATCAAAACAATGTAAATATATGTTAGTTAGCGAGAAAGTACTCACTGTTAAAAAAGGACAAACTAAAACGAAAGCACGACGAACGAGAAGCATTAATAAATGGTTTAAAGCAGTTAAGAATATTGTGACAGCGCCTCCTGCTGTTTAACAGGGAGTCGTCACTTTCGTTTCCCACCTCTCTGCACTGTTATTCTCTTCACTGTTCACTGCCATCACCCTCATTTTATTTGGTAATTTTTCATGAACATCAACAAATACAGTGGGAAAAGGAAAATGTGTCCACAGTGTCCGGGACTTTTTAGCTGCAGAGTTAAGAGAAAAATTACTCTCAAAAGTGACTCCACTGTTTCACAATATGCATAACTGCCCCACCATATGATAGTTTTCATGAACTTGTTATGCTGCCAGTCACAGCTGCTGAAAACCACAGCACTGACTTTCCAGTAGAACGGCTGAAGGTTAAAACAGAAGTCGGCGCATTGTCGGGGTTTGTCCTGAAGTTGGGACAGTATTTAGGAGATGTTGTCCTGTTAGGATCCGTCTGTAATAGTGTTTCCTGATCGACATGTAGGATGAGATTATAAACTATGGAAACATTCCTCTGTAACAGCTACTGCCATATAAATATGATCCTAACTGAAGTTGTCATGGCGATTAAACAGATTTCAGAGTGAGGATGTTTCTGCAGTACAGCAGCACAACTAGGCTTAATCCCTGTTTGGGAAGACAACGCTTTGTTATAAGGCAGCATATGGTTGGATCGGGTGAGGCAGATCAGAAACAGACAGAAATAGAAAAACACAAAGACAAAGACTGAAAAACGCACAGATCTTATCAGGAAGGACAAACACTATAACAAACAGAGGGCCAGTTTAACTAGAAACGTCTGATGATTTAGTCTAAAGTTAATTTAATATAATTCTATGTTGTAAGAAATAAATACATTTTCCAATCATACAGCATTAGCAGGGTGATTCATCCTCTTTCAAAATTATTTATTTCACCTGTGTATAGTTACAGATCAGTGCAGTGAGCTGTAAACTGGTTTAAATGAGCATGAAGTTTATTATGTAATTGTACAAGGTCTCAGTCTGAACCTCCTCCAGCTGTACGGACGACATCAACACCACAGTCAAACTCATCCCAGACTGGAGTGAGCGTGTCGGGCGTCGCTGCTCTCACGGCTCTTTCAGTGGGATTTCGGAGATCATCCAGTGCTGTGGAGCCAATGCCGAACGCTCTGAGCTGTTGGAGCTTCACCGCCCATGAAAATCCCGCTGCACGGTTACAACGGATTCACTCTGATTGACGTGGAGAACGCAGAACGCTTTCAGCTCAGGGGTCTCATCTCCTCTCAGACGGCTCCTCAGGGAGCAAGCAAGCAAAGTTTATTTATATGGCACTTTTTACAACAGGTATTGTCACAAAGCAGCTTTACAGAACAATCAGTATGACAGAAAGAAAATGAAAGAGAAAATCTGGGTCCGAGCCCCCATAAGCGTCGCCAGTGGCAACAGTGGCAAGAAAAAACTCCCTAAAGACAGGAGAAAGAAACCTTGAGAGCAACCAAGACTCAGAAGGGGAGCCCTTCCTCCTCTGGTTGACATTGGATAATAAACATATAGATAATAATAAACAAAGGGCCATATAAATAAACTTTGCTTGCTTGCTCCCTGAGGAGCCGTCGGCGAGGAGATGAGACCCCTGAGCTGAAAGCGTTCTGCATTCTCCTCGTCAATAAGAGTGAATCTGTCATAACTTGGCACGTCAAAGTTTACCAAAGTTAAACTCAGCATGCAAAACGTATTTGTCCTGGAAATCTGTGACATGAAATGCTCAATGCAGTGAATTCTATTGAAAACAATGTAATTTCACTGGTGAAGGTTTGCTGGCAAATGCAGTCGTGACTGGATCTTAATGGAGGTGTATTCTCATTCATGTGTGTCTTTATAGCTTAGGGGAGTACAAATTAACACAGGGGCACAAATTAACACAGACTGTTTACGTTGTCAGCATGTGTTTCTGGCCACATGACCATAAATTGTAGACCTATCCCGAATCTCCACTTTATATCTAAGATCTTGGAAAAAGCCTTAGCAAAACAATTGAGCTCCTATTTCTATAGAAATCATATACATGAAAAATTTCAGTCTGGTTTTAGGCCACATCACAGTACAGAAACAGCACTAGTACAAATTTTAAATGAACTGCTATCACTCTCTGACAAAGGAAATGTGTCTTTGTTAATCCTCCTTGATCTTAGTGCAGCATTTGACACAATAGATCATGCTGTTTTGCTAGATTGGCCAAAAAACCCTTTAGGGGTAAACCCTTTTTTCCTGGTTCCTGGTTCACTGCTTTCCTGGTTCACTGATTGCTATCAGTTTGTTAATGTACACGGTGAATCATCTGTCCTCGCAAAAGTAAAGTATGGTGTTCCACAAGACTCTGTTTTAGGACCTACATTATTCACAATATATATGTTACCACTGGGCACCATTATCAGTAAACATGGCATAAATTTCCACTGCTATGTTGATGACACTCAGTTATACATATCGTTATACATATCACGCGAACCGGATGATAAAATTAAACTTGGCAAGATTGAGGACTGTGTAAGAGACAAAAAGACTGGATGTTGAGTAACTTTCTGCTACTCAACTCTGATAAAACAGAGGTTCTCCTTTTGGTCCAAACTGTCTAACTTAACACTTAACACTTAAACTTAACGATTTCACTGTTGCATCAAGCTCATGATGGACCCTGATCTGTCCTTCAACACACGTAACTAATATCACTAGAACAGCATTCCTGCATCTCCGCAATGTCGCTAAATTAAGAAATGCATTATGTCTACAGGATGCAGAAAAACTAGTTCATGCTTTTATCACTTCAAGGCTAGATCACTGTAAGCCTGCTGTCAGGATGTCCCAGCAAAAGCCTCAATAATCTTCAGCTGGTCCAGAACGCTGCAGCCAGAGTCTCACAAGATCCAGAAAGTTCAACCATATCAGCCCAGTTTTATTAACCCTGCACTGGTTACCAGTTAAATTCTGTTACTGACTCTAAAGCTCTAAACGGACTGACCCCTCAGTACGTGAGTGAGCTTCTCTCCTACTATGAACCATCACACCTACTTAGATTAGGGAAGACTAATCATCGAAGGCTCCACTATACAAGTAAGTTTTTAGACTAGACTTAAAGACTGAGGCTGAGTCTGAGTCCCGAACATTCACAGGAAGATTATTCCAGAACTGGGGGGCTTTGTATGAGAAGGCTCTCCCCCTTGATGTAACTTTATTAATTCTAGGTACCACTAGTGAGCAGCACCTTGTGATCTAAGTAAGCGTGATGGCTCATAGTGGGAGAGAAGGTCACTCAGGTACTGAGGGGCGAGTCCGTTTAGAGCTTTATAGAATTTTATCATCAATGTGAAATTTAACTGGTAACCAGTGCAGGGCTGACAAAACTGGGCTAATATGGTCAAACTTTCTGGTTCTTGTGAGACTCTGGCTGCAGCGTTCTGGACTTGCTGAAGCTTGTTGAGGCTTTTGCTGGGACATCCAGGCAGCAGGGCATTCCAGTGATCCAGCATTGAAGTAATAAAAGCATGAACTAGATTTTCTGCGTCGTGTAGAGATCATGCATTTCTTAATTTAGCGATATTGCGGAGATGCAGGAAGGCTGTTCTAGTGATATTAGTTATGTGTGTTGAAGGACAGATCAGGGTCCATCACCACACCAAGATTTTTAACAGATGAGCTTGATGAAACTAAGAAATCGTTAAGTTTAAGTGGTAGGTTAGACAGTTTGTTTCTAGCTGCTTTTGGACCAAAAGTAGAACCTCTGTTTTATCAGAGTTGAGTAGCAGAAAGTTACTCAACATCCAGTCTTTTTGTCTCTTACACAGTCCTCAATCTTGCCAAGTTTAATTTTATCATCCAGTTCGCGTGATATGTATAACGATATGTATAACGATGAGTGTCATCGACATAGCAGTGGAAATTTATGCCATGTTTACTGATAATGGTGCCCAGTGGTAACATATATATTGTGAATAATGTAGGTCCTAAAACAGAGTCTTGTGGAACACCATACTTTACTTTTGCGAGGACAGATGATTCACCATGTACAATAACAAACTGATAGCGATCAGTGAACCAGGAAAGCAGTGAACCAGGAACCAGGAAAAAAGGGTTTACCCCTAAAGGGTTTTTTGGCCAATCTAGCAAAACAGCATGATCTATTGTGTCAAATGTTGCACTAAGATCAAGGAGGATTAGCAAAGACACATTTCCTTTGTCAGAGAGTGATAGCAGTTCATTTAAAATTTGTACTAGTGCTGTTTCTGTACTGTGATGTGGCCTAAAACCAGACTGAAATTTTTCATGTATATGATTTCTATAGAAATAGGAGCTCAATTGTTTTGCTAAGGCTTTTTCCAAGATCTTAGATATAAAATGGAGATTCAGGATAGGTCTACAATTTATTTATTGCTAATTTAATTACTGCTAGTTTAAACGTTTGTTATCTTCCAGTAACAGTCAGAAACTCTATGACTCCCTTTTTCAATTGGTTTGTGATTGGTTCCTATGTGCCTCACGGTTGGTAAAATATGATGGTAAAAAAAAATATGTTGGTAAAATTACACTTAAGGCATGATGGCGGCGCGCAGTAGCGCAGCGGCTTCTCACGCTCCGAGCGTACACCCTGTTTTGAGCTGTTTTCACGTCGGTTCTGAACCCAACTTCACACGCCCCACGCGTGTGAGTTACAGCAGAACCGAACTTTTGAGGATTAAGGACAGTTTGGCCAGAAAAACAGCAATAAGGGACAATAATATCAGAGCTACTCTGGGCAGGCTGAAGCTCCTACGAGTGCCGGTGTGGGGGAGCAGAGCGCCGCAGACAAAGAGCAGGAGTAGGCGGTGCAGCAGACGGCAGAAGAGGGGGAAACGCGCGGGCGTGCTACCTAGGCTAAAGGCTAATGCTAACCGACCCCCAATTCCGTCGCTTTTCCTGTCTAACGTCCGCTCTCTGGATAACGAGCTGGACCTGCTGCGGCTGAGGATGAGTGTTTCTGAGGAGATGAGGAACTGCGCTGTGATTTGTCTCACGGAAACCTGGCTGAACCACACCATGCCGGACTCAGCCTTCCAGCTCGCCGGCCGGCAGCTCTTCCGAGCGGACCGCAACCGGCTATCCAGGAAAGCCCGGGGGGGCGGCTTGTGCGTCTACATAAACAAAGGTTGGTGCACAAACTGCGTGTTGGTAAACAGCCACTGCTCCGAGGCGACCGAACAGCTGACTGTGAAGTGTCGGCCTCACTATGTGCCTCGTGAGTATTCTGCGGTATTTTTGATTGCTGTTTACATAGCACTGGATGCTAATGCTAACAACGCGCTGAAGGAGCCTTATGACAACATCAGCTCGCTTCAGAACAAGCATCCGGAGGCGTTCTACGTGGTAGCGGGGGATTTAACCACGTAGAACTGAAGAACACCCTGCCGAGGTTTTACCAACACGTCAACATCCCAACGCGAGGTAATAACACGCTGGACCGTGTTTACACCAACATGAGGGATGCGTACAGAGCCTTCCCCCGCCCCCACCTCGGGCTCTCTGACCACATCTCCATCATGCTGGCCCCTGCATACCACCCCCCACTGCGTCGCTCCAAACCCACACAGAAGACCATCACTGTGTGGCCCAGTGACGGCGACGCTGTGCTGCAGGACTGCTTCGGCTGCACAGACTGGCAGGTCTTCAGGGAGGCTGCTGAGTGCGAGGGGGAGCTGGACCTGGAGGAGTACACATCTGCTGTTCTCGGATACATCAGCAAGTGCACGGAGGATGTCACTACCACCAAGACTGTGACTTGCTACCCGAACCAGAAGCCCTGGCTGAACGCAGAGGTGCGTTCTCTGCTGAAAGCCAGGGATGCTGCCTTCAGGTCTGGGGACTCAGGTGAACTCAGGAGGGCTAGAAGAGAGCTGACTGTTGGAGTTAAGAGGGCAAAAGCAGCATATGCTCTGAAAATCCAGGGACACTTTTCCTCCCAGGATCCACAGAGTATGTGGAGGGGCATCAAGTGCATCACGGACTACAAATCCAACGTTGCACAAAGCTCCAAAGACCCATCCCTGCCTGAGGCTCTCAACAAGTTCTACGCCCGCTTTGAGAATCCTGACACCCCCCCCAGCACCAGACTCACACACTCACCAGGAGAGGAGCCCCTCAGCGTCACACCAGCAGAAGTAAGGAGGACGCTGAGGAGGATCAACCCCCGGAAAGCTGCTGGCCCGGACAACATCCCCGGAAGGGTGCTAAGAGACTGCGCCGACCAGCTCTCGGACGTCCTGGCAGACATCTTTAACGCCTCCCTCATCCAGGCAGCAGTCCCCTCTTGCATGAAGACTGCCACCATCATCCCGGTCCCCAAGAGCTCTGCAGTGACGGGTCTGAATGACTACCGGCCAGTGGCCCTCACGCCGATAGTAACAAAGTGCTTTGAAAGACTGGTTCAGACCCACATCAAAGCCACCATCAACGTCACTGTGGATCCACACCAGTATGCGTACAGGAGGAATCGATCCACAGAGGATGCCATCTCCTCTGTGGTCCACACTGCCCTCACCCACCTGGAGCAGAAGGATTCCTATGTTCGTATGCTCTTTGTGGACTTCACATCTGCTTTCAACACCATGACTCCTCAGACCCTGATAACAAAACTCTCCTCACTTGGACTGAGCTCTTCCATGTGCAACTGGGTCCTAGACTTCCTGACCAACAGGCCGCAGTCTGTGAGGATCCACAACATCTCCTCCCCCACCATAATCCTCAGCACTGTCTCCCCTCAGGGCTGTGTGTTGAGCCCCCTCCTGTTTACACTGCTTACATATGACTGCTCACCTATCCATCCAGGCTGTCATATTGCGAAGTTTGCGGACGACACAGCAGTGGTTGGATGCATCACAAACAGGGATGAGTCCAACTACAGGCAGGAGGTGGAACACCTGGAGGGTTGGTGCAGAGAAAACAACCTCTGCATCAACATAAAGAAGACGAAGGAGATGATTGTGGACTTCAGAAGGGGCCATCATGACCACCTCCCTCTGCACACTGGAGGTTCTGAGGTGGAAGTGGTCGACAGCTACAGGTACTTGGGTGTGCACCTGAGCAGCAACCTCACCTGGAGCAACAACACTTCCACTCTGGTCAGGAAGGCACATCAGCGGCTCTACTTCCTCAGGAGGCTGAGACGAGCTGGACTCGGGAGGGCAGTCCTCACCTCCTTCTACAGATGTGTGGTGGAGAGCGTCGTGTGCTCCAGCATCAACGTGTGGCATGGAAGCTGCTCTGCTGCAGATAGGAAAGCACTGCAGAGGGTGGTGAAGGCTGCACAGAGGATTGTTGGAGTCAGCCTCCCCAGCACCACAGACATTTACACCTCCAGATGCAGGAAAAGGGCTACCTGCATCAGAAAGGATCCCACCCACCCAGCACACGCACTTTTTGTCCCGCTCCCCTCAGGCAGGAGGCTGCGGAGCATCAAGTGCAAAACAACCAGACTCAGAAACAGCTTCATACCAGAAGCTGTAAGGCTCTTAAATTCCAACTGAACACACTGCACTGACACTTACAAGAACAATTACTGTTACAAACACTGTCACTTTAAACCGCACTGAGACACTTTATCTAGACACTTTATCCACTGCTCTAATTCAATATCATGCTGCTATAGCAAACTTGCACTCTGGACTTCATATTGCTGCTAACTGCCTACTCTCCTACTCTCCCTCTCTTGTGTACTTTTCTATTATGTGTTTTTTTGTATCTATTGCTTATATTTATCTATTTTAATAACAGCTCTTGGGTGTAAACTGGACCATGAGATCTTAATTTTGTTCCACCTCATGTACCATGTGATGCGAATGACAATAAAATCTCCTTGAATCCTTGAATCCTTGAACGCTTTGAAATCGGATGAATCTTCTTGAATCACCCTATTATTTTCACCCTTATTTATCTATAATATATGTCTGTTTACTAAAGGTGGCTTAATAATACAGTGTAACAACTAACCCCACAGTACGGAGGCTGTACCTAAGTCTAACTAGCACTTGTGAGCTTGTCAGCTGCTTCAAAATGACGCTATGTTCATGGTAAGATGATGATCACATTAATATAAGGTTGGGTTTTGTGATTTACTCAGACAGCTCAGTAACCAAAAAAAACCAAAAAAAATCCAAGCAGCATCTTTTTCAGGGACGTCCTGCTTATTTCAGCAAGACAATGCCAAGCCACATTCTGCACGTGTTACAACAGCGTGGCTTCATAGTAAAAGAGTGCGGGTACTAGACTGGCCTGCCTGCAGTCCAGACCGTCTCCCATTGAAAATGTGTGGCGCATTATGAAGCACAAAATACGGCAACGGAGACCCCGGACTGCTGAGCAGCTGAAGGTGTACATCAAGCAAGAATGGGAAAGAATTCCACCTTCAAAGCTTCAACAATCAGTGCCCTCAGTTCCCAAACGCTTACTGAGTGTTGTTGAAAGGAAAGGTGATGTAACACAGTGGTAAACACGCCCCTGTCCCAACTTCTTTGGAATGTGTTGCAGGCATCAAATTCAAAATGAGTGAATATTTGCAAAAAACAATAAAGTTTATCCGTTTGAACATTAAATATCTTGTCTTTGTAGTGTATTCAAGTGAATACAGGTTGAAAAGGATTTGCAAATCATCGTATTCTGTTTTCATTCATGTTTTACACAACGTCCCAACTTCACTGGAATTGGGGTTGTACATCATTCCCTCATGAATGCCTAAAATGTCTTTTCCTGATCACGATTGAGAGTTTTGAATAATTGCACTTCAGAAGTGATACTGCATCAGGACTTATTCAAAGAATGTTGCCATACCTGTGATCTCAGGGTGAAGCAGCATTTAGCAACTATGCTGCAAAACAACTAAAACAAACTGCTAGAAGGTCTTAGATGTGTTCCAAATGTGGTGATTTTTAAAGGCACTTTGTCTTGAATAAGCTGAGCACCTAAGACCTTTGTGTTTAATGTTTATAGACTTTGTAGTGAATTCACTTTTTATTTTTCTGAAGCTACTTATGCATTCAGGCCACATCACAGCACTGAGACAGCTCTAGTTAAGATAACTAATGATCTTCTTGCCTCTGATTAAGGCTACGTATCCCTGTTAGTGCTACTTGACCTCAGTGCAGCTTTCGATACAATAGACCACAATATTCTCCTAGAAAGGTTAGAAAACACGGTTGGAATCACAGGGACAATCATATCATGGTTCAAATCTTACATAACAGAACGTTATCAGTTCATCAGTGTAAACAATTTATCTTCCAGTTATTCAAAAGTAAGATTTGGAGTTCCACAAGGCTCTATTTTAGGACCATTAATATTTACATTATACATGTTACCGTTAGGCACAGTTATAAGTAACCATGGCGTAAACTTTCATTGTTACACAGACGATACTCAACTGTACATATCAGCCAAGCCTGATGACAAATACAGATTAAAGAAAATAGAGGACTGTGTAAAAGACGTTAAAGGCTGGATGTTACGGAACTTCCTCCTATTAAACAGTAACAAAACAGAGGTTCTCCTTATGGGCCCAAAAGTGGCAAGAAATAAATTATCAATATTTAATTTTAAATCTCGCCGACTTTCCAGCCACACCTGGATCAGCAGCAAAATATCTTGGCGTTATAATAGATTCAGATTTATCATTCGATCAACACATAGGCAGCATCACTAGGACAGCTTTTCTACATCTTCACAACATTGCCAAGATCAGAAATGCCCTGTCCCTGCGTGATGCAGAAACACTAATACATGCCTTTATTACTAAGCTAGACTACTGTAACGCACTACTGTCAGGATGTACGAGCAGGAATCTAAGCAAACTTCAACTAGTCAAAAACGCCGCAGCCAGGGTCCTCACTAAAACTAGAACATCTGATCATATCAGTCCAGCGCTATCATCACTTCATTGGCTGCCTGTTAAATTCTGTATTGATTATAAAATCCTTTTATTGACTTATAAAGCCCCACATGGTCTCACTCCTGAGTACCTGCAAGAGCTTATTTCCTATTATGAGCCAGCACGATTGCTCAGATTCCAATAGTCCCTAGAATTCAGAAGGTTTCAGCTGGGGGAAGAGCTTTTTCTTATAAAGCCCACAAACTCTGGAATGATCTTCCAGAAACTGTTCGGGACTCAGACACAGTCTCAATCTTTAAGACTAGGCTGAAAACTCACTTGTTCAGTTTTGCTTTTGGTAGCTAATGTTCCCCCTTAGATAAAGGCAGCAGATCCAGGGGTCCATGGACACAGGGAATTATAGTAAACTGAGACGCTGGTGCTGTCGTCCCGCTGCTTGCACACGGTCACTGAGGTTTGTGGACAGTGGAGTGGAGGGATGCCAACACTCTGGAAATGTTTACATCCCCTGTTTGTGTACAAACGGATAGAATAAAACTAATTCCCCCTCCCTGCCTTTTTTCCAAGTATATGACTGCCCACATGTCCGGCCGGACACTGAAGGATGACTGACTGTTGAGCCCTCCTGTTACCTGCTTCAGACCAGCTGCCCACGCCCCGGCTACTGCCACCTGCCTTGGACGAGCTGCCCACCCTGCACTGATGTTTTCATAGACTCCTAGCTATTACTACCACTAATACTACTGCTATCTGGTCAAAACACATGAAAACCAACGGCTCAATGCGAAACGCTCGGTAGGGTTCAGCAGAACAAGTCTCGGCTTAAATAGTCCAACCTAAGAGTCCCATGACATCCATCACAGGTGTGAGTCTTCAGTAATCACTGAGATCTCTGACAGGAGCGGGGTGGGGAGTAGGAAGTCACGTGAGACTCCAGAGGGTTCTGGGATGTGAAGTCCCTGTCTTGCATGGCCGGATCCGAGCGTGTGACAAAACAAAAATGAATGAACTACTAAATAAATTAAAACTCCACACTGGTTTACTACGCAGGAGATTAACACACTTTCACAGTAATGCAAAATTAATGAATCTAAACAGCTACGAGAACTTACAACACAAAAACTATGAATACGCATTTTGCCATAAATATTACACACGTCTGACAGAGAGACTCCAAGAAGGTGCTAAAGCTTCTCACAGCCCTCACTTCTTATCAGTGTCACACCCCTTTCCTGTAAATGGAATTCATCTATAGCATCGATATTCATACTTTAACTTGCGTCTTTTTAAGTTTCTGTCTTGTTTCTATTTCTACTCAATGTATCGCTGCTGTTGTGCCTTGTATCTCCGTTTTTGACGTTTTTCAGTTTTTAACATAATCTGAAAAGGCCTGTTGTCCCTTACGTCGTGTGTAAAGCTCATGATGAATGGACTAAAAGAAACGGCCCAAAATGACTTGGAAATACGTCTGGTTCCATTGACTTACATGAAAAGTAGAGTATGTTTTTTCCTTCTCCTGCAAATTTACCATTCTAGAGATACAAGGTTTTTTCTAACAGCAGTGATGTGTAATATCAACTCCCCCCTTGGGATTAATCAGTGTCTTTCTTTCTTTCCTTCTTTTTTTCTAGGAGCGTTGAGGAGAAGTGATGGCTGTGATAGCAAAAAAAAAAAAAGAAAAGAGAAATAACTAAATCAATTGAAATGACACAACTTACTACTCAATAAATGAACACAGAAGCTTTCAAAGTTTGTGTATTAAAAATAACCAGTAGAAGTTACACAGGAACTGTAATTAACATGCTTGTAGAGAATTTCGACAGAAATATTTCAAGAAGCTGAAAAATGTGTTGAAAGGTACAGACGGTCTCAGCCGTCGCTTCTCATCGGCGCTCCTCTTGTACTGTAAGTGGACGTCACTGGAGGCTCAAAGAATGACCTGTAGAAATACTGTAACAAGCCATAATAAGCAACAACCCCACAGGAGATTATACATCTAACAGGAAATTCAGTTTTCGGCCTGTACAGTAGACATGTGTACAGTAATCAGGTGTTAGAAGATGATTCGTTGCTCCTCTGGGAGCTTTGGTTTCTCCTGCTTGTAAGATCACATAGTTCAAAATGAACAAGATCAAGAAGATCTTTAGTGTTAACTGTTAACCTTATACAGCCGATAACTGAGAAGATGAAACCGCAAACAAGTTCCCTGTAAAAATACTGAGAAAATTAAAAATCTCAAAATATAAAATAGCAGAGTGGGGTTTGATTCCCCGCTTGGGTAGGAACAAAAAGCCCTGGGTAAAAATTCTGATGCTGTATTAATGACATCTGAAACGTGATTAGACAGTAAGTCACTTTAACATTTCCAGCATTTAGCAGACGCTCTTCTCCAGAGCGACTTATGATTTGATCACTTTATACAGCTGGGTGAAGGTAGTGTTGGGAGTCTTGCCCAAGGACTCTTATTGGTATAGTGTAGGGGTAAGCACCCTGGTACAGGTCATTCATTTGATCTATGCACAATTTATCAGTGATCTATCCCGTTCCCACA
Organism: Pygocentrus nattereri; assembly: GCF_015220715.1. Lineage (NCBI taxonomy): Eukaryota > Metazoa > Chordata > Actinopteri > Characiformes > Serrasalmidae > Pygocentrus > Pygocentrus nattereri. The sequence goes on from NC_051223.1 coordinate 37,066,638, forward strand.
AAAGGCTTCAGTCCAGGGGAGAGCGTGGGGACAGTAACATGTGTGGTGTGAGCCGGCGGAGATGGCCAACCAGTGAGGAAACCAGAGTATCTAGATTTAATTCAAGGACATCCACAGTCAAACACAACACTATGCAAACTGTGATGCTGAAGAACTGGACCAGCCTGGGGGAGAACGCAGACGGCAGCAAAGAAAAGAAAAGAAGCACAGCAGCCTGTGTTTGTGCATCTTGTCTAACTAGCAGAAATAAAAGAGCTGACTGCTACTCAAAGCTAGACTGGACCAAGAGTACAGGGGGTGGAACCCGCCTCTAAACTAGTGTGTCTAGACTGTTCTTCCTCCAGCTCAGACACAGTGGACACAGGGGAGACGGTAACAACAACCAGCAAGACACAGACGACTTCACAAAACAGCAACATCTAGCAGTATACAGGGGTGATAGTGGGAAAAATTCCTGAGCCTGAACTTTTTTTCTCTGCTCGGGAGGTGAGCAGGGTGGGGGTGCTATGTATGCGACACACTTAACACATAACTTGTTGGCCCCTGGGCGCAGATATACGTCTATGTATAAGCCTGATCTTCATCACTGTCAAATAATTTTTGCTTTTGAATTAGTCCCTTCAATGATAGATTGTGTTGAATTTTGTTGAAATACATGAACAACATTCAGACAATAACAATACTCCAAAGTAAACTAGGAATTGATTAGTAGCCTAACCATTGACTAAATGAACAAGGACACATTCATTTCTTTTAAAAATATAATAGTAAACTATGCAGTATTTATTTTAAATATTTTGAAACAGTTACAGTGCAACAAACTCATAAATAATACTACAGCCCTAAAATTACTGTTCAGTTCCATTTTCCCGAGGCTTAATATAGGCTTAATATAGGCTTAATATAGTTGTGTTCCATGGCTGAGTTTATACGTTTCGCGTTGACAGTGGAAAAAAATTTGCACGTGTATTTCCCGGGATTTCCTACTGAATCTATCAATTTGTTTGGTCAAAGCAAGTCCCGCCCCCCTGTTTCTGACTGGCTTAATGGCTAGTAGGCTCGGCCTTGGTGTTGGTTACAGTGAAACCTGCGCATGTCAGATCAAGAGAAGTGTCAGATCCTATGGTCAGATCACTAGGCCAGGGGTCGGCAACCAGCGGCTCCGGAGCCGCATGCGGCTCTTTGATCCCTCTGATGCGGCTCAGCTTTTGAAAATAATTAATTTAATTAACTAATAATAATAAATAATTATATTATTTTTGAGACTTAAAAAAATGTTCGGGCGGAATATCACAAACGTCCGGTATTTAGTTTCGGTTCGCTTGAATGACATGTCGGCGTCGGCGAGAGAGAGTGAGGTGGAGGGTGAGACGGAGAGAGAGAGAGGTGAAGGGAGAGGTGGAGGGTGAGACGGAGAGAGGTGGAGGGTGAGACGGAGAGCGAGAGAGAGAGGTGGAGGGTGAGACGGAGAGCGAGAGAGAGAGGTGGAGGGTGAGACGGAGAGCGAGAGAGAGAGGTGGAGGGTGAGACGGAGAGAGAGAGAGGTGAAGGGAGAGGTGGAGGGTGAGACGGAGAGAGGTGGAGGGTGAGACGGAGAGCGAGAGAGAGAGAGGTGGAGGGTGAGACGGAGAGCGAGAGAGAGAGGTGGAGGGTGAGACGGAGAGCGAGAGAGTGAGGTGGAGGGTGAGACGGAGAGCGAGAGAGAGAGGTGGAGGATGAGACGGAGAGAGAGAGAGGTGGAGGGTGAGACGGAGAGAGAGAGGTGGAGGGTGAGACGGAGAGCGAGAGAGAGAGGTGGAGGGTGAGGTGGAGAGAGAGTGAGGTGGAGGGTGAGACGGAGAGCGAGAGAGGTGGAGGGTGAGACGGAGAGAGAGAGGTGGAGGGTGAGACGGAGAGAGAGAGGTGGAGGGTGAGACGGAGAGCGAGAGAGGTGGAGGGTGAGACGGAGAGAGAGAGGTGGAGGGTGAGACGGAGAGCGAGAGAGGTGGAGGGTGAGACGGAGAGAGAGAGGTGGAGGGTGAGACGGAGAGCGAGAGAGCTGGAGGGTGAGACGGAGAGAGAGAGGTGGAGGGTGAGGTGGAGAGTGAGAGAGAGTGAGGTGGAGGGTGAGGCGGAGAGCGAGAGAGGTGGAGGGTGAGACGGAGAGCGAGAGAGAGTGAGGTGGAGGGTGAGACAGAGAGAGAGAGGTGGAGGGTGAGGCGGAGAGTGAGAGAGAGTGAGGTGGAGGGTGAGGCGGAGAGCGAGAGAGGTGGAGGGTGAGACGGAGAGCGAGAGCGAGTGAGGTGGAGGGTGAGACAGAGAGAGAGAGGTGGAGGGTGAGGCGGAGAGTGAGAGAGAGTGAGGTGGAGGGTGAGGTGGAGAGCGAGAGAGGTGGAGGGTGAGACGGAGAGCGAGAGAGAGTGAGGTGGAGGGTGAGACAGAGAGAGAGAGAGGTGGAGGGTGAGACGGAGAGCGAGAGAGAGTGAGGTGGACGGTGAGGCGGAGAGCGAGAGAGAGTGAGGAAGCCGCTACTGTTCTGAGTCTGTCCTGGAGCACTTAAGTATAAGTTACAGATTTGGAAATTTATATTTTTTTGGGTACCCAAATATTTTTTTTGCATTTTTCCTCCAATTTTTCTGGAGTGAAAACCGTTCAAGAACTGTTCTTCACATTTTTCTACATACTCCACAGACATTTTCTAAAAGAACTGTTCCTAGAAAAAAAAGGGGGTTAACCCAGCTTTCAAGGTTGAAGAGCTCTTCCATATAGTTCACTGAGTATACTTGGTTTTGTCTTCATTCATACAAAGTGAATTCAGGGAAATGTGACTGTGTTTAGTTTTTTATTCTATTTCATTTATTTTTATGTTTTTTTTTTTTTTTTTCACAATTGTCACTGGAATTGAGATTATTGAAATCTTATTGACATTCCCTATACATCATTAAGAAAGAGAAACACTCCAGTCCAATAAAACTCAGATATAATTGGACGCTGGTAGTACACTGCTACCGAACCCAAATAAATACCTTTACTACCAGCTTTATACCGGTTTCTGTTGTTGTTCCTTTTATTTGGCTTGAAACATTTAAGGCTTGGTTACAAAGGCAGAGGTGTTATGGTCAGAATTGAAGATCTCGGCGGCTTCACCGATCACGCTGCTTTCATTTGATCATTAATCTCTGATATTTGGTGCAGAGCTCGTGTGGAACGTGGATTCTCCAGTGTGTTTGAGTGACGTGTTCATTCCCACATTGCAGACTGAACAGCTCAGCAGTGGGAACTCGGCCAGCTGGAATGTTTCCAACACACATGTAAAAAAAAAAAAAAAATTCATAATAATGAACAACCTCGAAAAGGCAGAAGACAAGGCATAAAATCCTGCAGAGTCTATGAAAACCTGCAAATAGTCAAGTCAAATTTATTTGTAGCGCTTTTTACAGGCTTTGACACGAATGCAAAACCCCCAGGTGAGCAAGCCAGGGGGGCAACAGGGGCAAGGAGAACCTCCCTCAGAACTGAGGAAGAAACCTTGGGAGGAACCAAGGCTCACCAGGGGGGACCCGTCCTCCTCTGGTCAGACTACCTACAGAGTTATTATACTACTAATATTAATAGCAGTAGTATTAGTAGTAGGAATAGCTGGGAGTCTATGAGAACATCAGTGTAGGGTGGGCAGCTGGTCCAAGGCAAGTGGCGGTAGCTAGTCTGAAGCGCGTAATAGGAGAGCTCGTCAGTCAGTCGTCCTTCAGTGTCCGGCTGGACATGTGGGCGGTCACACACTCGGAAAAAGGTAGAGAAATGGAATTAGTTTTGTTCTGTTTGGGTGTGTGTAAAACATAGAATATACACTCCGGTCCCGTGGCCACAGGTGAGCTGATACAGGTAAGAGTCTCTGTTCAGGTTTTAAGGATTTTGTGTCTCTCAAGGGGTAAAAAAGTCTGTATTACCAGAAACAACTTGAAAGAAACGGAACGATGGCTAGTTGTACTGCGGTGTGACGGATTTTGAGGTACTTTTGTGAAAGAAATAGAACATTTATATGAAACAGCCACAAGCACTGAAGAACGAACAGCAGGTGTACCATAAATCTCAGCGTTATTTTTGTGCAGAAACTTGAAATAGAAACTTTTTTTATCTGTACTCCTAACTCTCACCCTCTCTTTCTCTCTTTCTTTCTCTCTCACCCTTTCTTTCTCTCTCTGTCTTTCACCCTTTCTCTCTTTCTCTCTAACACTCTCTCTCTTCCTTGCTCTCTCGCCCTCTCTCTCTTTCTCTCTTTCAACCTTTCTCTCTCACACACACTCTTTCACTCTCTCTTACTCTCTCATCCTCTCTCTCTCTCATCCTCTCTCTCTACCTCTCTCTCTCTCTCACACTCTCTCTCTTTCACTCTCTCTTACTCTCATCCTCTCTTTCTCTCTATCTCTCTTTCTTTCTCTCTCTCACCCTCTCTTTCTCTCTCTGTCTTTCACCCTTTCTCTTTCTCTCTCACACTCTCTCACCCTCTCTCTTTCTCTCTCTCTCTCTCTCACGCTCTCTTTCTCTCTCTCTTTCAACCTTTCTCTCTCTCACACACACTCTCTTTCACTCTCATCCTCTCTCTTTCTCTCTCTCTCATCCTCTCTCTCTCTCTCTCACACTCTCTCTCACTCTCTCATCCTCTCTCTCTCTCATCCTCCCTCTCTCATCCTCTCTCTCTCTAGAATAGAGTGGCAGCCTTCAGGCTCAAGGCTGCACAGCGGCTGCTCTACCACTTGGACCTGTGCTGGAGGGAAACTACGCATGCACTGCTCAGGAAAGCTGGAAGAATGGGGCTTACCCGGCATCTCCTCCTCCTCAATGCTGATGAGCTGGATCTCTCAGGCTTGGAGGACTTCTACGTATCAGCACTGAAAGCATGGAAGTTGCTGAAGGCTACGCGTGAAGGCGGCATAAAGCCGTCAGTGTGTATATATATCAGTGTATATACCTGTATATATATATCAGTGTATATATCAGTGTATATACCTGTGTATATATATCAGTGTATATACCTGTGTATATACCTGTGTATATATATCAGTGTATATAGCTGTGGTCCAGCTGGGCGATCGTCTGCCATGATACCAGTAAACCGAATTGCCGTGCTGTGTGACGGTGGCTCCAACTGATGACGCGGAACGTTCACGGCACGCCTTTCGATCTTGGCCACGCCTCTTTCCCCGCCCCCACACAGGGTAAAACCGGAGCAAAGAAAAGAGAGAAGCGCAAAAAAAATGAGGAACGTAAAATGCGAGACGCAAAGAAAAGCAGTGTGACGCGCAAACAAAAAGAAACGCAAAAGGGAGAAAGTATTGCAAAAACAAAACAGGAACGTAAATTGCAAAATGCTAATCTTATATTTGCGATATATATATATATATATTTTTTCTCGTCACCATTAAAGACCCTAATTTGACTCCATAGGTTGCGACCAGCCCCTTAACGGGGCGAGTATTGCAGCTCCTTGATTGATTAAGGTGGTGTGTATGAATCCTTCTGAAGTACAAGGGCTGTTTAGTTATCAGCTGCTAGCCAATACAATTGTACTAACCCTGCCTGTCGTAACTGCCTAGCCGGCTTAACTATTTCTCGTTCCCGTTGTGGTCGAGGTTGGGGATTGCCATTCTCCTTTGTATCCCTGCTCTAGATGCTGTGAATACACCGCCGTCATTGGTGGGTATGTGGCTGGCACCACACGGAACTGGAGAAGTTGACCAGGGCCTTGGTTTTAGTTTTTAATAATTTTATTCCCTTGGATAAAATATTTGTGTTTCTGTTGGTTATTTTTGTATGTTAATAAAATTCCTATATTGTTAGAATCCTGCCTCCTTGAGTTGCTGGGACAAGTCTGTTTTCCCCCAAAGGAACTTTTAAATGTGTATCAAGGGGAGAAGTTAATTTCCTTAACTAAAAATTTTCATGGACATTGCTAAATTTATAGCATACTAAGATATGCCCCCCTCCCCCTCTGACATCATTCCTTCATAAAACTAAGAACATGAAAGATGTAGTGGTTGAGGACTATTTTCCTGATCATAGGCTGCTTATTGAGTCAGTTCAGGTGATTATGAGGAATGAAGGTGAAGAGCAGTTTATGGTCGAGGGAATTTACCAGCTGAAGAATATTGTCCCAAAACTGAAACTAGGATTACAAACTCACAATGAGGACGGTTTTGAGACCACATAGCTTCTCCTTGTTTCTCGCTCTGCTGCTTGTCTTACGCCACCTAATAACACATTCCTCCATCAGTAGGATCAGGGTGGGCACTCTGAATGTGAATGGGGCTCAGGACATGTATAAAACAGCTCTAATCTATGAATTTATAAAGCAGAAGGGTGTTGATGTTATGCTGCTTCAGGAGACACACAGTGATGTCTCTAATGAGACTGACTGGAGGAGGAAGTGGGAGGGAGAGGCTCTCTTCAGTCATATGAGCTCAAATAGAGCAGGGAACCACACCGAGCCTCACACTGCATCAGAGCGAACTCTACGCCAGCTGCTTCAGAAACACAGTCTGTGTGATGTTTGGAGGGTTTTAAATCAGAGCGTTAGGCAGCGCTCCTGGGCTCACGCGAGGGAAGGTTTTATGCCACTAGCAAGATTGGACAGGTTTTATTGTTTTAAGCACCATCTTAACACTTTTAAAGAATGTGCGATTGTACCAGCCGGTTTTTCTGATCACAGTCGTGTTGTGCAATGTTTTTATTGCAAATTTAAAACTCAAAAGTGCTTATTGGCATTTTAACAACTCCCTACTGTGTGATATGAATTTTAAACAAGTATTTACAGCTTTTTGGGCTAATTTCCAAGCAAGAAAGCAGCATTTTAGAACTTTGAGACAGTGGTGGGATTATGGGAAGGTTGTAATCAAGCAGCTTTGTCAACAGTACACTTTCAATGTCTCACGGCACATTACTGACTCTCTGGAAGGTGAAAGGTGGAAGGTGAGATTCAGGCCCTGTACAAAGCAGGAGTTTGGTTCGCATGGCCAGCAATAAGTCAGACTCGTTCCCACTGAGAGTTGGACTCTGTCATGGCTGCCGATTCTATTCATATTTTTTATGGATAGAATTTCTAGGCGCAGTCAGGGGATGGAGGGTGTCCGGTTTGGTGACCTCAAGGTCACATCACTGCTGTTTGCAGATGATGTGGTCCTATTGGGGACATAAGGCCGCGGACTTCAGCTTTCGCTGGATCGGTTTGCAGCCAAGTGTGAAGCGGACGGGATGAGAATCAGTACCTCCAAATCCGAGGCCATGGTTCTCAGGCGGAAAAAGGTGGAGAGCCCTCTCTGGGTCAGGGATGAGCTCTTGCCTCAAGTGGAGGAGTTCAAGTATCTCGGGGTCTTGTTCACAACTGGTGGTTACTGATGGTAAAAGGGAGCGGGAGATTGACAGGCGGATTGGTGCTGGGTCAGCAGTGATGCGTGCTCTTTACTGGTCTGTTGTGGTAAAGAAAGAGCTGAGGCACAAGGCAAAGCTCTCGATTTACCAGTCGATCTACGTTCCTACCCTCACCTATGGTCATGAGCTTTGGGTAATGACTGAAAGAATAAGATTGTGAATACAAGCGGTCGAAATGAGTTTCCTCCGCAGGGTGTCTGGACTCTCCCTTAGAGATAGGGTGAGAAGTTCGGTCATCCGGGAGGGACTTGGAGTAGAGCCGCTGCTTCTCCACGTCGAGAGGAGCCAGCTGAGGTGGTTTAGGAATCTCGTTAGGACGCCTCCCTCGGGAGGTATCACAGGCAAGACCACTAAGTCACTGACGTGACTATATTGCCCAGCTGGCCTGGGAGCACCTTGGAATCCCCCCCGGGGAGCTAGTGGAAGTGGCTGGAGAAAAGGAGGTCTGGGCCTCACATCTTAGGATGCGCCCCCGTGACCCGAACCCTGGAGAAGTGGAAGATAATGGATGGATGGATCTTAGTGTATTGCTCAGGGGTTTCCCAAAGTAAAATCATCATATGTCATTATATTTTCCCTTTACTATCAACTTTCCCTTAAATAATGCCTCAAGCATTGCAAGTTCCTTAACTGTAGTTTCCCTCAGAGCACAGAAAACACCTCCTGAAAGTCATTGTCTTTTTCAGGGAAGGCCTTAATTATTTAATTTAAAACCATATTCTGCATGTATCACAACAACATTGCTCTGTATTCAAGGAGCCAAGGTGCTAAAATGACCTACCTGCAGTCCAGATCTGTCACCCCTGAAAACATTTAGTGCATTATTAATTATATCTACTAATCAACTATTAATTAAATCATTAAATGGAATCATTTCACCAAAATTATGAATGGGTGTTTTTTAAATATAGTGTTATAATGTTTATCTTGGCCATGCTTTACACGCGCTTCCAATCTCCGCTCAAGCCATGGCACCAGCTCCGGGCACACTAGCCTCAGCACTTGCAGAAGCATTTGGGCTTTCAGGCTGAAGCCAAAAGATGCTCCAGGACGCGTTTTCCGGGTTAGTGAGGCCACATGCATATGCATCAGCATACAATCCATCATGCTCCTCCTGTTCTGTCATAACTGAAACTGATCTGCAGTGAATTCAGAACAGGTTGGTAATTAGTCCAGGGAGCTGGAGGTGCACCAGTCCTTCATTTTTATGGCCGATTCTGATTTCTTTACAGTGAACAAACAAAGCTAGCACCAGCACATTTCCAGTCATTTCCATGAATCTATTTGAATCTATTTCTATTCAAGACAATGCAATATAAACAACGTTACTATCGCTAATATACTGATTTCAAATTTTCTAACAAAACAAAAGCATAAAAGCAAATTAAGCGCTACATTGAAAGCAAGAGGCAACTAACTGTTTGTTGCATAATTGTGCAATGACATTTGCATAATATCCTACAGTGCAGTTGTAGCATCCATCCATCCATCCATCCATTATCTTCCGCTTGTCCGGGGTTCGGGTCGCGGGGGCAGCATCCTAAGCAATGAAGCCCAGACCTCCCTTTCCCCAGCCACTTCCACCAGCTCTCCAAGGGGGATTCCGAGGCGCTCCCAGGCCAGCTGGGCGATATAGTCGCGCCAGCGTGTCCTGGGTCTTCCCCGGGGTCTCCTCCCAGGTGGACTCGCCTGTGACACCTCCCGAGGGAGGCGTCCAGGAGGCATCCTAACCAGATGCCCGAACCACCTCAGCTGGCTCCTCTCGACGTGAAGAAGCAGCGGCTCTACTCCGAGTCCCTCCCGGATGACTGAACTTCTCACCCTATCTCTAAGGGAGAGTCCAGACACCCTGCGGAGGAAACTCATTTCGGCCGCTTGTATTCGCGATCTTATTCTTTCGGTCATTACCCAAAGCTCATGACCATAGGTGAGGGTGGGAACGTAGATCGACCGGTAAATCGAGAGCCTTGCCTTATGGCTCAGCTCTTTCTTTACCACAACAGACCGGTAAAGAGCCCGCATCACTGCTGACCCAGCACCAATCCGCCTGTCAATCTCCCGCTCCCTTGTACCATCACTCGTGAACAAGACCCCGAGATACTTGAACTCCTCCACTTGAGGCAAGAGCCTATCCCCGACCCAGAGAGGGCTCTCCACCCTTTTCCGCCTGAGAACCATGGTCTCGGATTTAGAGGTACTGATTCTCATCCCGGCCGCTTCACACTCGGCTGCAAACCGATCCAGCGAAAGCTGAAGTTCGCGGCCTGATGTCCCCAATAGGACCACATCATCTGCAAACAGCAGTGATGTGACCCTGAGGTCACCAAACCGGACACCCTCCATCCCTTGACTGCGCCTAGAAATTCTATCCATAAAAATTATGAATAGAATCGGTGACAAAGGGCAGCCCTGACAGAGTCCAACTCTCACTGGGAACGAGTCTGACTTACTGCCGGCTATGCGAACCAAACTCCAGCTTTGTTTGTACAGGGCCTGAATGGCTCGTAGCAAAGAGCCATGTACCCCGTACTCCCGAAGCACCTCCCACAGAATACCCCGGGGAACACAGTCGAATGCCTTCTCCAGATCCACAAAGCACATGTGGACTGGTTGGGCAAACTCCCATGAACCCTCCAGAATCCTGGAGAGGGTGAAGAGTTGGTCCAGTGTTCCACGACCAGGGCGGAACCCGCACTGTTCCTCCTGGATCCGAGGTTCGACTATAAGCCGGACTCTCTTCTCCAGTACCCCTGCATAGACCTTGCCAGGGAGGCTGAGGAGTGTGATTCCCCTGTAGTTGGAACACACCCTCCGGTCCCCTTTTTTAAAAAGAGGCACCACCACCCCAGTCTGCCAAGCCAGTGGCACCGCCCCCGATGTCCACGCAATGTTGAAAAGACATGTCAGCCAAGACAGCCCCACAACATCCAGAGCCTTGAGGAACTCAGGGCGGATCTCATCCACCCCTGGAGCCTTGCCACCAAGGAGCTTCTTAACTACCTTAGCGACTTCGGCCTCAGTAATGGACAAGCCTATTCCCATGTCCCCAGACTCAGCCTCCTCACTGGAGAACGTGTCGGTGGGATTGAGAAGGTCCTCAAAGTATTCCTTCCACCGCCCAATGACGTCTTCAGTCGAAGTCAGCAGCACACCATCTCCACTATATACAGTGCTAGTGGCACACTGCTTTCCCCTTCTGAGTCGCCTGACGGTTTGCCAGAATCTTTTCGGAGCTGACTTAAAGTCACTTTCCAAGGCCTCACCAAACTCCTCCCATACACGGGTTTTTGCCTTGGCAACAACTGAAGCCGCACATGGTGTCCCACAGGCCAACCATGCCCGGTAGGACTCCTTCTTCAGCTTGACGGCATCTCTCACCTGGGGTGTCCACCACCGGGTTCGAGGATTACCGCCCCGACAGGCACCAACTACCTTACGGCCACAGCTACAGTCAGCCACTTCAGCAATGGAGGAACGGAACATGGCCCATTCTGAGTCAATGTCCCCCACCTCCCCCGATATCTGGTCAAAGTTCTGACGGAGGTGTGAGTTGAAGATCAATCTGACAGGTTCTTCTGCTAGACGTTCCCAGCAAACCCTCACTATGCGTTTGGGCTTGCCTGGTCTGACCGGCATCTTCCCCCACCACCTGATCCAACTCACCACCAGGTGGTGATCAGTTGACAGCTCAGCTCCTCTCTTTACCTGAGTGTCCAAAACACATCGCCGCAAGTTCAATGACACGACTACAAAGTCAATCATTGAACTGCGGCTTAGGGTGTCCTGGTGCCATGTGCACTTATGGACATCCTTGTGTTCAAACATGGTGTTCGTGATGGACAAACTGTGGTTTGCACAGAAGTCCAAAAACTGAACACCACTCGGGTTCAGATCAGAGAGGCCATTCCTCCCAATCACACCCCTCCAGGTCTCACTGTCATTGCCCACGTGAGCGTTGAAGTCCCCCAGTAGGACAATAGAGTCTCCAGGAGGAGCACTTTCAAGCACCCTTCCCAAGGACTCTAAGAAGGCTGGGTACTCTGAACTGCTGTTCGGTGCATAAGCACAGACAACAGTCAGGACCCGTTCCCCAACCCGAAGGCGTAGGGAAGCTACCCTCTCGTCCACCGGAGAAAACCCCAACATACAGGCACCGAGTCGAGGGGCTATGAGAAAGCCCACACCTGCCCGCCGCCTCTCACCATGGGCAACTCCAGAAAAGAATAAAGTCCAGCCCCTCTCAAGGAGATTGGACCCAGAGCCCAAGCTGTGTGTTGAGGTGAGCCCGACTATATCTAGCCGGTATCTCTCAACCTCGCGCACCAACTCAGGCTCCTTCCCCGCCAGTGAGGTAACGTTCCAAGTTCCAAAAGCCAGTTTCAGCAACCGAGGATCAGAACACCAAGGCCCACGCCTTCGGACACTGCCCGATCCACAACGCACTGAACCCCTACTACTGCCCCTCCCATTGGTGGTGGGTCGATGGGAGGGGGGACTCATGTAACTCCTTCGGGCTGGGCCCGGCCGGGCACCATGAGTAAATGCCCGGCCACCAGACGCTCGCTGGCGAGCCCCTCCCCCAGGCCTGGCTCCAGGGTGGGGCCCCGGTAACCCTGTTCCGGGCAGGGTACACAAGTCCTGGCAGTTGTAGCAATGTTATCTAAATATAATGTCAATGGCTTACTAAACCAATTACTTTGCTGATGGCCGACTGCACGTTTGGAGCATTAATCCTGATCTTATAATCATGCACCCTTACAGGGTGCAGGTTAAATTTCAAGATATCCTTTCTCCCCAATTTACTCGTCTCCAATTCCACCTCCTAGTTAGGACTCCCCCAGTCACACGTTACTACCAGCACTAGGAGGGTGAAGGCTAAAACAGGCTTCCTCCAAGACCTTTTTGAACTGCCACTAACGCAAAGCTGAACGCGCCCGGAGGAAAGCACCAACCCCCTGATCTGTTACGCCTGCACTGACTAGCATTGTGTTGGGTGATGGGGGGATAGGGGTAAATCCTAACTACCCAGAGAGAGCAAGGACAATTGTGCTCTCTAGGACTCCCAGCTACAGATTGAACTTGTGATTGCTTGCGCCACTCGGGAGCTCCAAAGACATCTTTTCAAGAGATCAAGCCGAGCTGGATAAACCTTTGTTTCCTTCTGCTAGATGGCTTTTTTGTTAATTAGTGATTTTCAAATGAAATATTATCTAGTGATGGACTTTTTCAATACGTTTTTGTCAGTCATTGGTTTCAAACGTTTTGATATGTTATTTTTAGTCTCTTATTCACTCAAGTTCAAATGTACTGTCATCCCACCTGGCCCAACATCACAGGGTCATTTAGAAGGGTAACCTCTGGCATAAAAGTCTGCATCGATTATCACAGGAGATTTTACATACATCACTTTGTATTGGCTGATTTTTGGTGTGCAAATCCAGGGTCTTGGTCGATACAGTCCAGGTTCAGTTAGCCAACACGAAGAGCAGGAGGGACAGACATGGCAAGGAACACAGAAATCCAAACACTTTTCAAAACACTTCAAACCATACACTACATACAAACAGCACATCAAAACAAGCATACAAACAATCAGCACATCAAACATCAAACATACATCCAAACAAAGAAGCACATGGACATGTAAACAGAAGCACATGGACAGGACTGGGATGGGCTAATCGTGACACAAAGGTAGAATCTTTTTCCTTAAATATTCTGCTGATGTTTTGGGGATGTTGTTGAGGTAACACCATCCATCCATTCATCCATTCATTTTCCAAGCCGCTTCTCCCTCAGGGTTGCGGGGGGGTGCTGGAGGTTCTGTCATCGGGCAGAAGGCAGGATACACCCTGGACAGGTCACCAGTCCATCACAGGGCAGACAGACAGACACAGACAGTCACTCACACCTAGGGGCAATTTAGCATGTCAAATCGGCCTGACTGCATGTCTTTTGACTGGGGGAGGAAACCAGAGAACCCGGAGGAAACCCATGCAGACACGGGGAGAACATGCAAACTCCACACAGAGAGGACCCTGGTCACCCGGCCGGGGAACCAAACCCAGGCCCTCCTCGCTGTGAGCCGTGTTGAGATAACACATTATAGAATTTTCTTTGCACAATGTTGCATGAAAACAATGGAAGAACATTCTCACCACAATATTCAGAAAATGTTTCACAGATGTTACTGAGGCCTGAGACGGCAGAATGTTTTGGTTTCATAATATATTTTTATAATACATTCCTTTAATGTGACATGCACAATGATACATGACAACAATGGAAGAATCAAATCAAATCAAATTTATTTGTAGCGCTTTTTACAATGGATGTTGTCACAAAGCAGATTTACAGAATTTCAGAAAAGACAAAGTTTCATCAGGACTGTAAGAATGTACAAAAAAAAACCCGGTGGGCAAGCCGGGGGCAACATTGGCAAGGAAATACTCCCTCAGAACTGAGGAAGAAACCTTGGGAGGAACCAGGCTCACCAGGGGGGACCCGTCCTCTTCTGGTCAAACTACCTATAAGTGATTATACTACTAATATTAATAACAGTAATATTGGTATTAGGAATAGCTGGGAGTCCATGAGAATATCAGTGTAGGGTGGGCAGCTAGTCCAAGGCAGGTGGTGGCAGCTGGGGCATGGGCAGCTGGTCTGAAGTGGGTAGCAGGAGGGCTTGGCAGTCGGTCGTCCTTCAGTGTCCAGCCGGATATGTGAGTGATTGTATACTCAGAAAGAAAGCAGGGAGATGGAATTAGTTATATTCTATCAGTTTACTATAATTCCCTGTGTCCATGGACCCCTGGATCTGCTGCCTTTATCTAAGGGGGAACATTAGCTACCAAAAGCTAAACTGAACAAGTGAGTTTTCAGCCTAGCTTTAAAGATTGAGACTGTGTCTGAGTCCCGAACAGTGTCTGGAAGATCATTTCAGAGTTTGGGGGCTTTATAAGAAAAGGCTCTTCCCCCAGCTGAAACCTTCTGAATTCTGGGAACTATTAATAAGCCAGCACTCTGTGATCTGAGTGGTCGTGATGGCTCATAATGAGAAACAAGGTCTTGTAAGTACTCGGGAGCGAGCCCATGTAGGGCTTTATAAGTCAATAAAAGGATTTCATAATCAATACGGAATTTAACAGGCAGCCAATGAAGTGATGATAGCACTGGACTGATAGGATCAAATTTTCTAGTTTTAGTGAGGACCCTGGCTGCGGCGTTTTGGACTAGTTGGAGTTTGTTTAAACTCCTGCTCGTACATCCTGACAGTAGCGCATTACAGTAGTCTGGCCTAGAAGTAATAAAGGCGTGTACTAGTGTTTCCGCATCACGCAGGGACAGGGCATTTCTGATCTTGGCAATGTTGTGAAGATGTAGAAAAGCTGTCCTAGTGATGCTGCCTATGTGTTGATCGAATGATAAATCTGAATCAATTATGTTGCCAAGATTTTTTGCTGCTGAGCCAGGTGTGGCTGGAAATTCAGCGAGATTTAAGATTAAATCTGGTAATTTACTTCTTGCCAGTTTTGGACCCAGAAGGATAACCTCTGTTTTGTTACTGTTTAATAGGAGGAAGTTACGTGACATCCAGCCTTTCACGTCTTTTACACAGTCCTCTATTTTCTTTAACCTGTATTGGTCATCAGGCTTGGCTGATATGTACAGTTGAGTATCGTCTGCATAACAATGAAAGTTTACGCCTTGGTTACTTATAACTGTGCCTAATGGTAACATGTATAATGTAAATACTGTATTCTACACGGCGAGCGTCAGATATATTGTGGTTCACCCCTCAAACTACTATGATATCATAGAGAAATCCAGTCATCTGCTAGCTGGTGTTTGTTAGGCGTGACGGCAGTAAGG
The DNA here is from genome assembly GCF_015220715.1 of Pygocentrus nattereri. Classification (NCBI taxonomy): domain Eukaryota; kingdom Metazoa; phylum Chordata; class Actinopteri; order Characiformes; family Serrasalmidae; genus Pygocentrus; species Pygocentrus nattereri. The sequence goes on from NC_051223.1 coordinate 37,081,914, forward strand.
CGGTGTGATCAATGACTGACCTACCAAGCCACCCATAACCAGATAGCCCAGCACTCGTCACCAGACGGCTAAAAATAATTTAAAGTTTTCTTTCTTAAATTATGATTGTTACAAAAACTTCGGCTGTGCTTTTCCAGCTGGTGAAAACAGCCAACCAGTGTCACAGATTTGTGAAAAGTTCCACTGTTTATTGTGATAAGATTTTTGGCCATATCACCCAGCTCTACATAGAACTGGAAACATCTCATAGTAGTAGAACAGATCAGATGAAGTGCTGGATAAGAAATCTCATGATTATCTCATTTACATTTACGGCATTTGGCTGACGCTCTTATCCAGAGCGACTTACAATTTGATCATTTTACACAGGGAGGCCAAGGTGGTGTTAGGAGTCTTGCCCAAGGACTCTTATTGGTATAGTGTAGGGTGATTGCCCTGGTGGAGGATTGAACCCCAGTCTACAGTGTAGAAGGCAGAGGTGTTACCCACTACACTATCCAACCACCACATCTCCTGTTATGAAATTTGCAACCTTTTACTATAGAATATATTTCTTACTCCTAGGAATATGTACCTTTTGTGAATGATCTACTCTACTGTGTTATATGCTATTATATTCTGTATTGTGTGTGTATCATCCGTGTGTTTGCTGTGGAAACTGTACCCTGGACATTCAGAACATTGTGGTCATTTCATTCTTTCTGGTACTGAATTTCTAAAGTAAACTAAAGTATCTATCAATATAAAGGATCAGTCCAGTTTGTTGATTAAATATCAAGTCTCTGTTTTTTTTATGTGTGTTTTTGTGTGAACATGTTGACTTTTTAAGATGACAAAAAATAACATGTCTACGAAACAAAATAACATAATGTGTTAAACTGAAACCGTTGAAGTTTTTTTTTTTTAGTATTATTGGAGCGTGTCACATCACAGAATGGAATCATATCACAAAAATTAATACTTTGTGTTTTTTCAAAGGATTTATTAGGAAACTTCATTACACACAAAGTCACGATTCAGTTAAATTTCACATGCTGTATTTGCATTAGATATGGATAGATTTTGTTCAATAACAGGCCACTATTATATATAGAATATATAATGTAGGATATAGAACGTTTGCTACATGTTGTAAATGCAATTCCTACAATAAATGTAATTTTACCAAAGTTTTATCTTCAGCTCACTTCCAAACAAAGAAATCCCCATTGTGCTGCCGAGGGTCACCCCAGTGCCCAGAAACTTTGCTTCTATCTTAGTTGGGCCAATTTTGACACCTGTGTCGACTCCCAGCCCAACTTTCACTCCAACTGGTCCAGCAGATGCAGATGCACTTCCAACCTCAGCTCGAGCCATGGCACCAGCTTCAGCTAGATTAGCCTCAGCATTTGCAGAAGCATTTGGACCTCTGGCTTCAGCCTCAAAGATGCTCCAGCGTGCTCCAGCTCGTCCTACTCCAGCCTCAGCCCCAGCTCCAGCCTTTGGGATGCGTTTTCCAGGTTCGTTTTCAAAACCATCTGCATATGTGTCTGCATCAGCATACAGTGCATCAGCAAATGCTTCTGCTGGCCTGTCAATGTTGTTTATCATATCAAGCACTGACTGACCATCTGCAATGATTTGAGAACAGTTAGTAAACAGTCCAGGGAGATGGAGGTGCAGCAGTCATTCATAAGGCTGATTCTGATTTACTGAAATATGTTAGTTCAAATTTACTGTCATTTAGTGGGGCAAAGCCCCACCAGCAAAGTATCATTCTTTCATAGCAGAGGTGTGGACTCGAGTCATATGACTGGAGTCTGACTTGAGTCACGAATTTGATGGCTCAACTTGACAAAATCAAAAAAGACTTGTGAGTTGACTTTCACAAACACCAATGACTCTGACTCTGACTTCGACTTGAGCATCATGACTCGGAAAGACTCGAGACCCAAAGTGGAAGACGTGGAGAGTCTGACTGCAGATTGTGAAGTGAATGGATTCATTTCCTGCTGTAAATCTGATACACAGCACCGTCGTCAGATGTCTGTTTCTGTGTTTATGCTCAGTTGTTTTTTATTCTTTCCAAAGGACAAGTGAAGCGTTTAGAGTTCTAGATCAGCTTCATAAGCTAGAAACACGAGAGACATCAATAGTATCAGTAAGGTCTCACTCAGTGCTTAAGCTTTTACTGGAGACACTGGCGAGGCAAACTGACTATTTACTTCAGGGTAGCAAAAGAAAAGAAACGTCTCTCTCCGTTTGACCAATTTTAACAGCGTCTAGATTATTGACTAGAAGTTGTATTCTAGCTCTGTAGTGCTGGTTGCGTGAATGTACAGAGGAGGTTTCACTGTAGTGGGCTTACCTGTAATGCGCAGCTTGGGCATGTTTCACAAGAAGTAGTAGACAGTGAGAGAAAAGGAGAGAGCGAGCCTGCAGAACAGAAGAGGGCAAGTGTTACTCTTTCACTCAGTGAATGAATTGAGTGAACTGTTTCCTCCAGTGATATACACTCAGTGCATCCTTATGACTGGTTGCTTTTGGTTGTTAAATTTAACCAGAAACACAAATTATAACACAGTCACTGCAGTCAGTGGCATCTTTCATGTCCCTGTACTGCATCACACTGACCAAGCTCAGCTTTTCTAATGTTCAGGACTGTAAAGGAGGTTTGAAAGGGAGGAAACTCAGCAGAGCAGCTGTGGTAATGTGAGACACTGCAAACTACTGCAGGCTGTAGCCCTCACCTCCCTTAAAAAGCCATTTTATATTAAGGCTGAAGTTAGAAATGAAGTCAGTTACAACACAATTATGAAGCTGCTTCATAACTGTGAACAGTTCTAGTGACAGGGAGATTGATAGTGCAGCACATTTGGTTTTTAATATGGTATATTTCATAATTTATCAGCATAAAATATGATAAAACTGGAATGAATTGTGCTATGAGTGTATATAGGGTATAAAAAACAGACAAAAGTATTATATAACAGGCTTAAGCATAAAGCACAATATCCATGGGTTCTTACCTGTATCTTCAGCTGGAGCTGCAGTTCTGAAAGGCTGACCACAAAGTGATCCGTATTTATAGGAAACATTATTTTTACTTTCGGTTTTCTTGCTATTATCGGGGGTGGAGGACTTTTTCAGACAGGGAGATACATAATGCAGACCAGCCCACACACACACACACACACACACACACACACACACACACACACACACACACACACACACACACACAAACACACACACACAAACAAAAAGTACGTAAGCTGAACTATGCAGATATAATTTCCAAATACACCAATCACTAATGTCCCTCAATGTTATTATATCAGGTGATACGCTGCTCCTAACAGCAGTGCAGTCATCAGTCTACATATTCCAGCACTTCCACCATGATACAAAACAATAACAATCAACCAGAAATCCGGATTCACATAAACACAACCAGCATCACACTGACCAAGCTCAGCTTTTCTAATGTTCAGGACTGTAAAGGAGATTTGAAAGGGAGGAAACTCAGCAGAGCAGCTGTGGTAATGTGAGACACTGCAAACTACTGCAGGCTGTAGCCCTCACCTCCCTTAAAAAGACCTTGTAGTCTAGTTTTTTAGAAATAACAAGAAATATTTATCATCTAACACAATAAGTTACATATTCTTCCTTTCTTGGGGTGGCTGATAGCCCAGTGGTAAGAGAGGTGACATTCACATAAACCCAGCAAACACTGCAGCAGCCCCGCTGCTCACCACATAGTGTGCCTAGAGAAGATGATAAAACTCGGTACGATGTACAAAGATGAGGAAAACTTAAACCTAAACCCAGCACCGGAAATAGGATCAAAATTTTAGTGAGGTCTAGTTTGTAGAAACATCTCATAGTGAATACAACAAGTGCCGCTTATGAGTTTCACACCAACCGTGAGCTTCTCATTTATTTATTTATTTATTTATTTTCTATTACTGTCCCATAAGCGCTCTCTCTCTCTCTCTCTCTGCTTACCTCTTTTGTCTCTCTGTCCTCACTGATTACTCTAAAAGCCCCCATTAAACATGCATTATAGAAGGCTGTCTGTACCAAACCTGTACCAAATGGGAAAGGCAGCTATTGAGGTACAGTTAATGTACAGTTATACAGTTAATGAGACAAAATACAGCCTAACGTAGCTGCTGATTCCTTAATAATCTTGGCTACATGATGCTGTTCTATCAATATGCTGGTTAACAGTGAAATGTCTCTTGCCAGTTGTAGTTTGTTTTGTGTAGGTAACAAAATACAGCTTTAATTTCTAATCCAATCACTAATATGGCAAACTACAGAGTCTGTAACATAAACTGAGCAGCTACTGGAGCTGGACTAAAGCATGCTAGCAACGTTACGAGTGCTCCAAATAAAGAAATAATAATGGAGCTTGCATTTTACAGCAGCGTGAAACTTTGGGAGAGTCTGTTCAACATAAATGATGAACTAACCTAACTTTGTGTAAATAGAGCACAATATAGAAATATGTCCACATATGCAGTCGAGACTGACGCGGCTTTTTTCTGAATTTCTACAAACACCATTTCATTTTATAGTAAATGAGTTTGGGCTGGTTTATGTTTATGAACAGACGCCTACAGATCAACATAGTAAAGGAGCTCATCTGTGATCCTGAGTTTAAAGCCAGTTTTTATTCAACTTAAACTTGGAACTAAGTTGTAAATAAATCTGAAACTGAAACTTTGCTTGTGTGTAAAAGTGATTTCAGAGCCACTCGGTTCTCCCTGATGGAAACTGTTTACCTTCAGTGTTTTGTGCTTCTGATCGTTTTAATAGACGTCAGCGTCACTAATTAATGACGTTCTATTAAAAGACTGGTTTACCAAGAGAGACGCTGGAGGACTTTTACCTGAAATGAGTTCATGAAGCCAGTCTGGTTATAAAAATGATAACAGGACATCAGAGCCAGAATTACTCTTTTAGTAGTTTTAATTTATACTTAAGTACATTTGAAGGGAAATACTTTAGTACTTTTACTCAAGTGGAGGTCTAAAGGGAGGAACTTCTACTTTTACTGGAGTCATATTTTACCTTGAGGTTCTCGACTTCAACTGAAGATCATGATTTCTGTACTTCATCTACCACTGCAAAAAACGGTATATTTTACATTTGTTTTTTGGCTTAGAAAGAAAATAAGATAAGATAAGATAAGATAATCCTTTATTAGTCCCACAGCGGGGAAATTCACAGTATTACAGCAGCAGCAGCGTAACAGGAGTAAGGCACTCAGTAATAGAAATGGGAAACAGTATAAACATTATCAACATTATAAATAATAAAAATTAAAGCTAAATCTCTAGACTATTTACAACAAAATAAGGATAATAATAAAATAAAATAAGAGTTGCACAGGAATCTGTATTGAACTTAGCATATTGCACAATGAAAAATGTTCGCATTCTGAATGTAAGTGTATATTGTATGTGCGTGTGTGTGTGTGTATATTGTGTGTGTGTATATTGTATGTGTGTGTGTGTGTGTGTGTATTATGTGTGTGTATATTGTGTGTGTGTGGTCTACTGGGAGCAGTGCTGGTTGTACAGTCTCACAGCAGCAGGAAGGAAGGACCTGCGATAGTGCTCCTTCACACACTTGGGGTGGAGGAGCCGGTCACTGAAGGAACTGCCCAGTGCTGCCAGAGTCTCACGCATGGGGTGAGAGTCGTTCTCCAGCATGAATGCTAGCTTGTTCAGCATCCTCCTTTCTCCCACCGCCTGCACTGGGTCTAGAGGAGTCCCTAGGACCGAGCCGGCCCTCCTGACCAGTTTGTCCAGTTTCTTCCTGTCTGCAGTGGAGATGCTGCCGCCCCAGCAGACCACTCCATAGACGATGGCTGATGCCACCACTGTGTCGAAAAAGGTCCTCAGGAGTGGCCCCTGCACTCCAAATGACCTCAGTCTCCTGAGCAGGTAGAGTCTGCTCTGTCCTTTCCTGTAAAGTGCAGCTGTGTTGTCTGACCAGTCCAGTTTACAGTTAAGGTGCACACCCAGGTACTTATAGGAGTCCACTCTTTCAATGTCCGTTCCCTGGATGTTCACTGCTGGAGGGGGATGTGTGCGCCTGTGGAAATCCACCACCAGTTCTTTGGTCTTCCCTGCATTGATCTGTAGGTGATTCCACAGACACCAGTCCACAAAGTCCTGAATCAGTTCTCTGTTCTCTCCGTCGTCCTCATTTGTGATGCGGCCGACGATCTCTGAGTCAGAGAACTTCTGTAGGTGGCAGTTTGGTGAGTTGTACATGAAGTCTGCAGTGTACAGGGTGAAGAGGAACGGTGCTAACACCGTCCCCAGTGGGGCCCCTGTGTTACAGACCATCATGTCGGACACACAGTCCCTTGTCCTCACATACAAGAGCTCCATGCAGCAGGTAGATGATGGCGTCATCCACCCCGATGCCAGGTTGGTAGGCAAACTGAAGTGGGTCCATAGATGAGCTCACCATAGGGCGAAGTTGTCTAAGGACCAACCTTTCCAGTGTCTTCATCAGGTGTGACGTCAGTGCCACTGGCCTGTAGCTGCTGAGGTCCTTTGGGTGCTGTGTTTTTGGCAATGGCACCACACAAGATGTACTCTCCCCAGCTTCAGGCTTGTGTTGAAAATGTGCTCCACTATCCCACACAGCTGATCTGCGCAGGACTTGAGGAGCCTGGCACTGATGCCATCCGGCCCTGTAGCCTTCCTCCCCTTGATCTTCCTGAGCTCATTTCTCACCTGGGCCATTGTGAAGGTCAGACTGGAGCAGGGGGGGTGCTGAGTGTTGAAATGTGTGAACGGGGTGTTACGACAACCAGCAGAAGAACCAGTGGGGGTGGGTGTGAGCTGAAAGTTGTTGGGCTGGGGGTGAGTGTGAGAGAGGGGGTAGAGCAGCATGCTGGAAGTGCCAGACAGGAGGGTTTCAGCAGAGATGTCTGTGTAGTGGGAGGGGCGAGTGAGTGATCAAACCTGTTTCTTCACTGTGCGGGTGACTGCTGGTTCCCTCTGTACAAGAGGTTTGTACACAGGCAGGAGATGATCCAGGTTGTGATCAGATCTTCCCAGGGGAGGGAGGGGTGGTGACCTATATGCCTCCTTTGTGTTGGCATAAAACAGGTCCAGGATTTTATTGTCTCTGGTGTGGCAGGTTACATACTGGGTGAAGGTGGGCAGAGTGGAGGACGGAGAAGCGTGGTTGAAGTCACCGGAGATGAGAAGGAGGGCTTGAGGGTGCTGTTTCTGCAGTCTGCTCACAGATGAGTGCAGGATCTCACAGGCAGTCTCAGCGTTGACAGAGGGGGGGGCATACGTAGTTACCGTGATTACATGCGAATATTCCCTGGGCAAGTACAGGGGCCTCATGCTCACGGCTAACAGCTCGATGTCCTTACAGCAGGTTGGCTCTTTGATAGTGATGTGCTTGGGGTTACACCATCTATCATTCACAAATACTGCCAGCCCACCTCCTGTCCTCTTACCGCTCTCCACTGTCCTGTCTGCGCGTATGAGCTGGAAGCCATCCAGCGTGACGACCGTGTCTGGGGTTAGCGCCATTAGCCACGCCACGACTCAGAGAACTGCATAACGCTGCATTCGCGATATTCTCTCTGGAGCATATCTGAACTTTAAATGCTGAACTTTAAGAGACAGATGTAACTGGGGATGTTTAAATGTACATCTTTTAACCACAACTGGAGGCTCAAATTCAAACAAATAAAGGCTTGAAGCAAATATGACATTCTCTGCAGAGCTGCTCTGCCAACTGTATGAGTTTTCTGACTCTCCTCGTTACTCATTCCGGCATTGTTCATTTAACATTACAAAAACCCCTTTTGGTCTACAGGCTGACTAAGACTGAAACTAAAACCAAGAAGAAAGTAAAACTGAAAGGAATTTCCTGCCGGTGTTTTCTCACGAGTGTGGTATTGTGAGAGATTCTCAAAAGCATCTATAAGTGTACAAAAGTAAGCAAACACTCTCACTTTTTCAAACTTTTTCATTCTTTCTGCAAATGTTAAAGCACAGTAACTTTACATTTCATCAAGTAAAAAATAATAATAATAATTTTAGCATGTGCAAAAGTTTAGACACACTACTAAGTCAGTACTTAGGCCCAGTCCCATTTGTTATTTTAATCCCTACCCCTTATTTTCTAGTGTCAACTGAGTTACATGGGGTAGTGGTTGAAATCTTGCCCTATGTCATGGAACCCTCAAAAAAACAACCAAACAACAAAAGAAATTCCCATTCCACCTTAAATAGAGCATCCATTACATTCTGGCGGTTATTATAGTGGTTATTATAATTTTTAATGGAGAAAATTCTCACATTTGTGGGTGTCTTTGGTCTCTTGCTGGTCTTTCTTCTTTTCTCAAATCACTCCATTTGGAGTGTCTGAAAAACCTCCGTTTGGAGGGCCATGCAGCCCAAACACTTTGCCCTACTGCTCCATCTCAACAAGAATCAGGACACCCTACCCCTAGACATGAATGTGCAAAACAGAGGGCTAAGGGTCAGTGGTAGGGGCAAGGGGTAAAATGGGATTGGGCCTAACATTCCCTTTGGCATATATCACAACATGGAGTCAATGTATTCATATTTTAGGAATTCTTACAGACTCTTCTTTGCACAATGCTTCTAGTTCTGTGATGTTGGGCCGTCTTCCATGCACAGCATGTTTACCTTCAGAATTTCACAGACGCTCGATGACACCAGGGACTGTGAGGGCCTTTCCAAAAGCTTCAGCTTTCATTTCTTGGCCAAGTTGTAAACAAAGTCATTCAGAGTGGTTTGATGTGAAATTGCAGATTTTCCATTAACGTACCGACTCAAAACTCTCACAGTGATGGTGATGGAACCAGACGTCTGAAGAGTTTAATGCCTCTAAAAGTTTCAAGTTTCAAGTTTATTCATCATTTGCATAACATGTCAGGACATTCATGCTTTGAAATGCTTGTGGTGAGGCTCAGATAATCACTCTACAGAAAGTAAACAAAAAAATACAAAAGAAAATGCTAAAACTGAAATATATTAAATATACCCAGAATACACACAAAATATAGATCTAGATTATCCTAAAGTTAGACATATATTGATGTTGTTGGAACAAAACCTTGTATCTTCATTTTTGTCCATTTTCAATTTTTGACATAATTTGAAAATGCATGTTGGCTTTTATACTGTGTGTAAATTTAATGAAGGATGGACTAAAATAAATGGCCAAAAATGACTTGGAAAAAATTCTGGCTCCATTCACTTACATTCAAAATAAAGTAGGTTTTTTCCTCCTTCTGTAAAGTTACCATTTTTGTAGATACAAGGTTTTGTCCCGACAGCAGCGATATACAGAAACATATATTGGTTAAAAAAGAAAAAGTTATGGGATGATGATACACAAACCATGTACTCAAGTTAAAGTAGAGACACCCAAGGTAAAATATTACTCCAGTAAAAGTAGAAGTTCCTCCCTTTAGACCTCCACTTGAGTAAAAGTACTAAAGTATTTCCCTTCAAATGTACTTAAGTATAAAGTAAAAGTACTAAAAGAGTAATTCTGGCTCTGATGTCCTGTTATCATTTTTATAACCAGACTGGCTTCATGAACTCATTTCAGGTGAAAGTCCTCCAGCGTCTCTCTTGGTAAACCAGTCTTTTAATAGAACGTCATTAATTAGTGACGCTGACGTCTATTAAAACGATCAGAAGCACAAAACAAAAACTGAAGGTAAACAGTTTCCATCAGGGAGAACCGAGTGGCTCTGAAATCACTTTTTACACACAAGCAAAGTTTCAGTTTCAGATTTATTTACAACTTAGTTCCAAGTTTAAGTTGAATAAAAACTGGCTTTAAACTCAGGATCACAGATGAGCTCCTTTACTATGTTAATCTGTAGGCGTCTGTTCATAAACATAAACCAGCCCAAACTCATTTACTATAAAATGAAATGGTGTTTGTAGAAATTCAGAAAAAAGCCGCGTCAGTCTCGACTGCATATGTGGACATATTTCTATATTGTGCTCTATTTACGCAAAGTTAGGTTAGTTCATCATTTATGTTGAACAGACTCTCCCAAAGTTTTACGCTGCTGCGCTGACGTTGAACCGTGTGCTGCACTGGGTCGGTATGACCAACAGGTCAAAACCAGCTCTAAACAAAGTGACCGCTGGGCCCTGATTGGTGCCCTGGCTTTGCGCTTCTTTTGTTTTGACATGTTACGTTTTTATACACACAGAAACCAAAAGGAACGACAGATTTCTCAAAATGTAGGAGGAAAAAGTCGGATATTAGACTCTGAAATGTAGTGGAGTGAAAGGAAAGATACAGTTACATGAAAAAACTACTTAAGTACAGTAATTAATTACATTTACTTAGTTACTATCCACCACTGTGGGAGACCGGAAGTTCTGAGGCTCGTCATCATGGTCCCTGAGACAGGTTGTACTGTTGCTCTATCCCAGCACACAGGAGCAGGGCAAAATTGTGGACTGTCTGGGGGGTCCTGGGCAACACACTGTGTTGGACATACAAATGATGTCAGATGTTGTATTGAAAAGGTATGTTCCAGAGGGAACACCGAGGCTAGAGGAGACACAGGAAATTGGGTGTGGAGTTAACCATACTACTGGAAATCAACATCACGTTCAGGAACTATAGACTTCTCAGTTTCCCCAAATACAATCACAAACAGAAACCACCAGCAGCACTTAGATGGTGACTCCTCAAAGACAAAACCAGGAACTCCCTGTGGACGGAACGTGACTCGTTCCTGTTGATGTTTTCTTGCACGCACTTGGTTCTTCAAATGAATACAACAGAAAAGCCTCTGTGTGGAGCGTTTTCAGAAGAACCCCCAGTGGAAGTAAATAGTTACAGTGTAGTATATAATCCCTTTTCTTTCAACACATCGGTTTAGTTAGTCTGGCATCTGCATCTGTGCATCTATCGTAATCTCTTTGCTCGTTTCCGTCATTTCTTCATTACGTTTTACTTCATTTTGAACTTATTTTTCTTTATTTTCATTGCTGGTCAGCTACTCAGTGTAGCACCAGAGTTTACCTGATGAATCAATCAATCATGGCTCTTTTTCAAGCCTTTATTGACGATTGAAGTTGAAGCTTTACTGCTCACTTTTACTAGGTAGTAAATACTAACTCAGTTTGGGCAGTGTCTCCAAGCGCTGTCCAGTGATTAATTCATACCGGTCAACCTAATAGAAACGGAGGTGAATCGTGAGACAGTGAGACACCACTTCCCCACCCTTTCCCCTTACTTATTTCAGCAGCCTCATCATTTTCTTTTTATCTATATTATCAATGTCCAAAAAAAGCATCTCCTTTTTTAATCGTTTGAGCACATCAGCTGCCCTTTTATATCAAAAATTGCTTAGAATAAAGTCTTTTTTACATTTACAGCATTTGGCTGAAGCTCTTATCCAGAGCGACTTACGATTTGATCAATTTACACTGGTAGGCGAAGGTGGTGTTGGGAGTCTTGCCCAAGGACTCTTATTGGTATAGTGTAGGGGGCTTACCCAGGTGGGGGATTGAACCCCAGTCTACAGTGTAGAAGGCAGAGGTGTTACCCACAACACTATCCCAACCAATTTTTTACATTAACTTCCGTTGAAAATAAATTAAAAAAATGATTACTTTTTGTTATCTTTCAAAAAATATTTTAAATTGTGAAAACATTAGTTTACTTTTTAACATTTCTGTCTACCTTGTATAAGTTTATATTATAACAGTTGTTAATATGACAACGTTTGAATGGCAATGTAAGTATGTCATTGCCCCAAATGAATTCAGTAATAAAATCCAGTCTGTTGTAGCTAGTGCTACATTCTATGCTGTTGTGTTTGGGAGCAGCGGCATTAACAAAAGTGCTCTGAACAAGATAAACAAACTCATTAGGACGGCTGCCTCTGTTGTAGGAGTCAAGCTGGACTCTGGTGTTTGTGGCAGAACAGAGGACGCTCAACAAGCTGTGAGCCATAATGACAGCACCTCACACCCTCTGCGTGCTACACTGGATAAACGGAGAAGCTCATTCAGTGGCCGAGTGTTACAGCAGCTCTGTGTTAAAGAGCCGTGTGAAGTCTTTCTTACCCACTGATATACGGCTGTACAGCGAGTCTCCTCACTGCAGAGACGGTACTGATCTTCTGCTGTCTGAACTGTGCTGAACACATCACTGTGTCTCCTCTCTGATTAATACACACTGTGCAGTATATCACATCATAACTACTGCTGTAATGACACTTTCACTGTGCACTTTATACTGTAATACTGATGCAACTCTGAGTTAGTCATGTCTATAATGTGGGCTTTTAGTTTACTGAGTTTACCACTCAGTGCCTGCTGTCATGTAAATACTAAAAATCTACTAAAAGTCTTATATGCCCTGTAATGATGCAAATAGATATACTTTCATTTCTCCTGTACTTTAACTCATATCTAGATTTGTTTCTATTTTTTATTTTCTGCATAGTATAAGTGAAATTATGTGCTGGTACTGAAACACTGCAATATGCCTTCCATCCATCCATCCATCCATCCATGAGAGGCACGCTAACATTAGGCTATGTTCACATTGCAGGAAAAAGTGTCTCAAATTAGATTTTTTTCTTTTATATATAAAAAGATTAGATCTGTTACATAGATTTAGTTTTATGTGATTTTCATATGTGGTACAAAATATGAGATTCAGTGCGTATCAATGTGAACTGTCAAATCAGAGACGTTCATGTGAATCCACATGAATCTTCATCATACTTTTGCTGTGACTGATCTGTTTAATCACATTTACATGTACAAAAGTATGTGGACACCCCACCTAATTCTGGAGTTCAGGTGTTTTAGCCACACTCTAGCTAACAGGTATACAAAATCAAGCACCGGTGGCTCCAAAATGCACATCGTTATATTCTTGAAAACTTTCATATTTCATGAGCTCCATCCAGAAGCTGGGCGTCATATGAGGCTGTAGCTCTTCTCTCCAGTCTAATAGACGGTGATGTCATTTTAAACCCTTATAATAAAAGAAGCTGAACTCAGTTTGTTTTTCTACTGAAAGTCGACCCGTTTTTCCCCAAATCTGGGCTCTAAACTATAAACAGACGGCGTCTCTTCAGTGATCTGCTCTGGAAACATCACTTTTACAAAATAATACACAGAACGTCTTAAATGTTTTGGAAGCAGCTGTAAATTGTAAGAATATAACGATATATGCTATCATAAAACACGTTATGTTCATTTGATGGGAACTTTTACAAAGAGCTCCAAACTCCCTCTGGAATTAACATTAGTAAGGAATTGTGCGCTGGGAGCTTCATGAAATGGGTTTCCATGACTGAGCAGTTGTACAGAAGTGTAACATCATTATGAGCAATGCCAAACGTCGGCTGAAGTGGAGCAGTGGACTGTGGAGCAGTGGAAATGTGTTCTCTGGAGTGATGAATTGCACTTCACTATCTGGCAGTTTGATGGACAAATCTGGGTTTGGCAGACACCAGGAGAATGCTACCTGCAGGACTGCATAGTTTGGTGGAGGAAGGATAATGGGCTGGGGCTATGGGAAGAAGATTTATAAGCTTGCAAGTTTTAAGTGGTTTATTAAAACAAGAAAATCCAAGGGGCAAAGTTGAGGACAGAAAAAGAGGTCAAAAGCCAAAAAAGCAGTCAGATAAACCAGGCAAAAGTATCCAAAGAGGCAAGAGCAAAAAAGCCAAAAGCCAAAAACTCCAAAGAGCAGGCAACAGTCAAAAACACCAACAAAGACAGGTGAATAAACAAGGCTTGGTAAGGTGGACACAGGGGAACTGGCAGTACTTCGTAAAGTGTGAGTGCAACTGAAAGGTTTGTATAGCAGAGCAGATTAGGGTGGAAATGAGGATCAGGTGCTGGTCCATAGGGTTGTCATGGTGACAGTTTTAAAACTCAGGAGAGGTAGACCTCTGGTGGCCGGAAGGGGGATTGCTGTCTGAATTTCTTGTTTGAATTTTAACAAATAAATCTTGTATTGTTGAACATGAAGCTTTTTAAATTCCGTTTGCCTACAACATGTAGTTACTCAGATATCACCCTGTATATGGGTGTGGCGGCAGGTGTCTGCAAACCTTTGGCCATTAGGGCACTGGTTTCTTCTATTAATTTAGATTTCTCTCCTGGCTATACTTTATTTAAACTCATGTCTACATAAAACACATGTCTGCGCTTGACGTCTTTCATTTTGGAGGAGTGAGACAGTCACAGGTGATGTAAGCACGGTGCCTGCCAATGACAGAAATCAAACCAGCAGTCAATCAAACTCAACCACAGGCAGATGTAAAGAAACCAAACCTTCTTTCTCTGTTTGAACAGCTTCCACAATTAAACCAAGTACAGAAATTAGCTGTTTTCTTTACTCTCTTCTGCAACCGGTTGCATTTCTGGTCTAACTAGGCTAAAGAATAAACCAAGGGTCATTGGTGTTCATATAAAGTCTGGAGACAGAGTTGAAAACTGAGCAAAAAACTGTCATTGGCAGGCACCGTGCTTACATCACCTGCGACTGTTTCACTCCTCCTAAATGAAAGACGTCAAGCGCAGACATGTGTTTTATTTAGACATGAGTTTAAATAAAGTATAGCCAGGAGAGAAATCTACATTAATAGAAGAAACCAGTGCACTATATGGCCAAAGGTTTGCAGACACCTGCCGCCACACCCATATACAGGGAGATATCTGAGTAACTACATGTTCTAGGAAAACGGAATTTAAAAAGCTTCATGTTGAACAATACAAGATTTATTTGTTAAAATTCAAACAAGAAATTCAGACGGTGTCAGCAATCCCCCTTCCGGCCACCAGAGGTCTACCTCTCCTGAGTTTTAACACTGTCACCATGACAACCTGATCCTCCTTTCCACCCTAATCTGCTCTGCTATACAAACCTTTCAGTTGCACTCACACTTTACGAAGTACTGCCAGTTCCCCTGTGTCCACCTTACCAAGCCTTGTTTATTCACCTGTCTTTGTTGGTGTTTTTGACTTTTGCCTGCTCTTTGGAGTTTTTGGCTTTTTTGCTCTTGCCTCTTTGGATACTTTTGCCTGGTTTATCTGACTGCTTTTTTGGCTTTTGACCTCTTTTTCTGTCCTCAATTTTGCCCCTTGGATTTTCCTGTTTTAATAAACCACTTAAAACTTGCACATGGATCGTACTTTAGGATCAGTTGTTTCAGATGGATGTAGGTTTCATAACCGACTTCACAGCTTCACAAATGTTCCTGCAAATCCTCCGATACTGGTGGTCATCCAGATCCCTCTGCCCTGCACAGACAGCCTGCCTCTTTGAATTTTTGTGACATGTCCAAATTTGCTTTCCAGTTGGTAGATCTTACTGAAACATCTCATAACGGCGCTTACTAAAAACGTCTCGTAACGGTGTTTACCGAAACGTCTCGTAAAGGCACGTACTTAAAACGTCTCGTAACCTGATAGATCTATGCAGGTCATATCTGGAACATTTATATCTTCAGCATTACCTGAAAGAAATGCAGCATGGCAATTATGTAGCATGGACCAAACTTTACTGTTTATCCAGGGTTTCTGGTTGGGGTATTTTCTGCAGTGCTTTGCTGCTGCTTTCAATGCAGCTGCTGATGTAGCTCGTTACCCCAGAAGCATAGTCCTCTAGATTAACAGTACAGTCCTCTCTCACAGCAGCATTTCTGAAGACATCCCAGTCTGTACTGTCAAAGCAGTCCTGAAGCACTGAGTCAGTTTCTTCATTCCGCACTTTGATAGTGTTACTCACTGGAAGTGCTTGCTTGAGGAATTGTCTATATGCTGGGTAGAGGAACATGGAGATATGGTCGGACTATCCGAAGTGCGGCCGAGGCACAGCCCTGTAGGCCCCCGTCATGTTGCTGTAGACTTGGTCGAGTATGTTGCTGTCCCTCGTCGGAAAGCTCATTTGCTGATGGTACTTGAGAAGGACACTCCTCAGGTTGCAGTGGTTGAAGTCACCGGCAACAATGAACACATTCCTGTAATGTGACATGTTAACAAAGGTAGAACATTTTGCCTGGATATTGTTGAGATAACACCAGGGCTGGACTGGGACAAAAAATCGCCCAGGCCCCTCATAATTAGCAGAGCACAACCGACTTGTAATTTATGTATGTGGTGTTGCAGAGAAGTGCGACATGGAAAAAAACAAAATGAATTTAAAAATTATTGGTTGAAGTCATTGGATTCAGTCTTAGCATTATTATATAACAATCACAAATAATATTTTTACCATGTCAATATCCAAAACACTGAATACCAAATATCTCTTTATCATGGCAACTTAAAAAAGTAAGTAACAGAAATGAAAAATAACTACAACTAAATACATTTTCACACTTATATTGCTTTCTTTGTGAAAACGAACAGTCAACAAAACCTGAGAGACAAAGGCTTCCTAACCAAAAAAAAGAGGGATCCATGAAAGGGAGCTGTTTCATGCCAGATTTTGGGAAGTATGCAATACCACTAAATACTGATACTAATCAATCGCCATTGCCCATCATTCTCATGTAACAGAGCTAACGTTACCTCCATCACCTCAAAGTCCCTGTGTTATCCTAACGTTACTACCTGCTTACGTACTATGCTTTCCTGCTCAGTCTGTCCCTCGGCTTCCCTTTCAAAAGCCCGCATCTTTGGCTGCTCCTCTCCTTGTCTGCTGCTGCTGCTGTCTTCACCTACAGAGGATGTGGTGGCTACAGCAGCGAACACGTCTGTGATTTTTACGCATTTTGCAGCATCTAAAGTGAGACTCTTCCATTTCTTTGCACGCAAGTTCTGCGTTCCCCCTTTCTGCCGCTTCTGTTTCTCCATGCTGCCTCTCCTAACATACGCGCTCAACACTGAACGTAGCAGGAGTTACAGCAGACCACGCAGAGAGGGGGTGGGGCCGCTTTCGTCCTATATCCTGATTGGTTCAGTCCACTGTCTATATTGAAGATGGGCCAATGGCCCCCTCTAAATTGTGGGCTCTCTTTAAAAAAAAAAAAAAAAAAAAAAAAGGACCCCTAAGGACTGTCGGCCCACCGGGAAAATGGCCAGTACGCCAGATTACCAGTCCAGCCCTGGATAACACAATATAGAATGTGATTTTAAAAACATTTGCACAGTCGTACATGAGAACAATGGAAGAAATGTTCTAAACGCAATATTGGGAAAATGTTCTATGGATGTTATCAAGATGACAGAATGTTTAAAAAGTTCCTGTAAAGGAATATAGATTGACATGCCAAAAGTCATGGGAAAACAGTAGGTGAACTGATTATGAAGCGGAGTTACCTCAGGGGATGGCTTGGGAACTCCCACACCTGTATATGTTGTGAGGTACTGTCTTGTGAGTGAGGCTGAACATTGGTCAGTGTGTTCATGGCAAGGCAAAGTGAGTTCAGGGTTCGATCGAGGTGGGATAGTGGGTGCCAGACAGATGGGAAATTCCATTTCCAAAGTTGTGCAGGCATTTAACATTCCTCAATCCACAGTGTTGTCTGTACTGTGAATACATCATAGAAGGCATTACCACCCACAGTGGACCAGCGCAGTGGCCACCCACGGGTGCTTAGTGAGTGTGACCGGCAACATCTGACTAGAATTTTCCATGCGAACAAAAAAGCAACTCAGAAATCACATCCACATTCAATATAGGAAGCCCTAAACACATATCATGTGGGTCAGTGCCACTGTAAAAAATGAGGCATTAAAATTACTTTAAAAAATTAAGGCAATAGTTTGCATGGATCTTTCTGAGTTGAATTAACTTTCTGTTCTATTAAGTAAATGCAACCTATCTAAGCCACTTAAAATATACTTAAATAAATTATCACAGTATAACTAAAATGACTATTTGACTCAACTTAACCCCCCCCCCAATCAACACAAAATATTTAAGTTAAATCTACTCACGTTTTCTAATAAACTCAACTAAATAAATTCAAAATGAATGACTACAAATTCAAGTTGTCCTGATTTTTTTACGTTCCAGCAACATAGAAAGATCGATGCAAACTATTGCCTTAATTTTGTTGCCTTTGTATTTCTTAAAATATAAGCCCACTTAACAAGCACTCAAATAAATCAATTTCCATACATCAAATATATCTGCATTTATTAAAAGTGCAAACAATAAACATGCAGCAAAAGGACTTGCATATGCAGTCCTTAATTCTGTTTACATGAAACATAAAATGTATTGCTTTCAAAAATAATAATATACAAATGTTGGTCACCTGAAAGTCACCATCATTGACTGTGCTGTGCATAACTGCTTTCTTTTTTTGTTCCCTCACATTTACTGAATGCATATCATTGCTGTTCAATGAAAAACATGCATCTCCAAAATAATGACTTTACAGGAGAAGACAAAAATCTTCTTAACTTTGAATGGAAGTTAATCCAAGTCATTTGAAAGCAAGGTGGGGGGGGTGCTGGAACCTATCCCAGCAGTCATCGGGCAGAAGGCAGGATACACCCTGGTCAGGTCGCCAGTCTCCAAATTGCACATTAAAAATTAAATATGTGCGTTTATAACAGCGTCCACACATCGAGTCAGCTCGCTAGCATTTAGCTACTTAGCCAGCTAGCAAAAACGCCTCAGCAGACTAAATATCCACCCCCCCCCAACATCGAGTTAGCGTTTAGCATTTAGCTACTTAGCCAGCTAGCAAAAACGCCTCAGCAGACTAAATATCCAGCACCCCGCCCCCCCACATCGAGTTAGCGTTTAGCATTTAGCTACTTAGCTCGCTAGCAAAAACGCCTCAGCAGACTAAATATCCACCCCCCCCCCCCACATCGAGTTAGCGTTTAGCATTTAGCTACTTAGCCAGCTAGCAAAAACGCCTCAGCAGACTAAATATCCAGCACCCCGCCCCCCCACATCGAGTTAGCGTTTAGCATTTAGCTACCTAGCTTGGAAACAAGACTTACCGAAATACTTCTATCCAGAGAAAAGCATATTCATATATATCGATATAGGTTAACTCCTCTGATTACGTTTATGCATATGAGCACCAAAAAGCACGACATTTAAGGAGCTTATCAACCTTGCAATATGAGCAGAAGGGCTTCAACAGAAAGTACAACAGGAAAAACGACAGGAAAAATAACCTCACAATTTAGAAAGCAAATCAGTAAGCCAGCTATGGCTTTAATGCCGACATAAATCTGCAAATACACTCTTACAAAGTTATTTTACATGTAGAAATTAGGTTATGATATGCTAATATTTGAGGTGATAAGAAACTTACCGTATATCAAACGTTTATGATGGCGCCCGTTTCGCAGCTTGCCTTGATTTAAACTGTACGAAAGTAAGTTGCGCCGACCTAGTTCACCAATGTTGCTCTGACATCTAGAAAAATTACGTAGATTTTGATGAGCTTGTTGAGTTCAGTTTATACTGCAAACTATAGGTTCATTAAGCATAAAAATATTTAGAAACAGCGTAAACATGTTTATTTTGTGTGAATTTTAATGAAATTTTAAGTATAATTTGCTCTGAGTCAGAATCAGTTTTTCTTTAGCTTAGATGGGAGCAGAAGATCCACCTCTGTTAATGCCACAGTGCCTCGCCTGGGCTCATGAGGTTGCTAATAGACCAGAACTTTGACTTCTTGAGATGTTCACATATGCAGCACACATGCTGCATACCTGACATATAACATGTAGCCAGCTAAGAGTTTATAGGCACTGTATTTTGTCTTGTTTATGTGACTTATGTGGTACAAATCACTGCAAGGGCACAGAAACACTTCCAAAAACACAGTGAACACAGTTCAGTGCTGCATTCAAAAATGCAAGTTAAAATTCTAAAATGCAAAGAAGAAACCATATATAAACAGGATACAGAAACACTGCCACATTCTCTGGGCCTGAGTTCAATTAAGATGGACGGCAATGAATTGGAAAAGTGTCCTGTGGTCCAACAAGTCCAAATTTGAAATTCTTTTTGGAAATCATGGACGCTGTGTCCTCTGAGCTATAGAGCAAGCAAGAAAGAAAAACATTTCACTGTTGCTGAAAGAAGAAGTGATGCAGCACAGTGATAAACATGCCAACATGTTCCAACATTTATTGAAATGTGCTGCAAATTCAAAATGAGCATATATTCTTCAAAATGAATACAGCTGATCAGGTTCAGCGTTTGATATGTTGTCTTTGTACTTTTTCAATAAACATGTGGTTAAAATAATTTGCACATCAATGCATTCTATTCATATTTACACTTTTGCACAGTATGCCAACTTTTCCTTGGAAACATGGTTGTATAAAGAGTTTTATCCATTTGTCTAAAATATGGCCTGTGCAAACATGATGGTATATTGTTTTATTATATCCAACAATTTCAACCATAAATCTTAAGATAGAAATAGATAGGAATAAAATTGCGTTCTAAAATACTAGAAAATGTCATATTTAAGTGTGATCTTTGAAGAGGGTGTGTTAACTTACACTATATTTCCAAAAGTATTCACTCACCCATCCAAATAATTTAATTCAGGTCTTCCAATCACTTCCATGGCCACAGGTGTATAAACCCAAGCCCCTAGGCCTGCAGACTGCTTCTACAGACATTAGTGAAAGAATGGATCGCTCTCAGGAGTTCAGTGAATTCCAGTGTGGTACCGTCATCGGATGCCAACCCTATGGGTTAAGAATGCGATCTCACTCAAGTTCATATGCTTGTGAAGGCAGACGAGCGAATATTTTTGGCAATTTTATGCCCAAAACATTTACATACAACTAGGGCTGGGCAATAAAATGATATGATAATTATCTTAATATAAGTCTCTCGATAGAACTATAAGAAATGTTCAATATAACAGAGCATTCTCACACTTCCATGTTCTAGCAAGGCCGACAGTCCTTAGGGGTCCTTTTTTTTTTTTTTTTTTTTTTTTAAAGAGAGCCCACAATTTAGAGGGGGCCATTGGCCCATCTTCAATATAGACAGTGGACTGAACCAATCAGGATATAGGACGAAAGCGGCCCCACCCCCTCTCTGCGTGGTCTGCTGTAACTCCTGCTACGTTCAGTGTTGAGCGCGTATGTTAGGAGAGGCAGCATGGAGAAACAGAAGCGGCAGAAAGGGGGAACGCAGAACTTGCGTGCAAAGAAATGGAAGAGTCTCACTTTAGATGCTGCAAAATGCGTAAAAATCACAGACGTGTTCGCTGCTGTAGCCACCACATCCTCTGTAGGTGAAGACAGCAGCAGCAGCAGACAAGGAGAGGAGCAGCCAAAGATGCGGGCTTTTGAAAGGGAAGCCGAGGGACAGACTGAGCAGGAAAGCATAGTACGTAAGCAGGTAGTAACGTTAGGATAACACAGGGACTTTGAGGTGATGGAGGTAACGTTAGCTCTGTTACATGAGAATGATGGGCAATGGCGATTGATTAGTATCAGTATTTAGTGGTATTGCATACTTCCCAAAATCTGGCATGAAACAGCTCCCTTTCATGGATCCCTCTTTTTTTTGGTTAGGAAGCCTTTGTCTCTCAGGTTTTGTTGACTGTTCGTTTTCACAAAGAAAGCAATATAGGTTAACTCCTCTGATTACGTTTATGCATATGAGCACCAAAAAGCACGACATTTAAGGAGCTTATCAACCTTGCAATATGAGCAGAAGGGCTTCAACAGAAAGTACAACAGGAAAAACGACAGGAAAAATAACCTCACAATTTAGAAAGCAAATCAGTAAGCCAGCTATGGCTTTAATGCCGACATAAATCTGCAAATACACTCTTACAAAGTTATTTTACATGTAGAAATTAGGTTATGATATGCTAATATTTGAGGTGATAAGAAACTTACCGTATATCAAACGTTTATGATGGCGCCCGTTTCGCAGCTTGCCTTGATTTAAACTGTACGAAAGTAAGTTGCGCCGACCTAGTTCACCAATGTTGCTCTGACATCTAGAAAAATTACGTAGATTTTGATGAGCTTGTTGAGTTCAGTTTATACTGCAAACTATAGGTTCATTAAGCATAAAAATATTTAGAAACAGCGTAAACATGTTTATTTTGTGTGAATTTTAATGAAATTTTAAGTATAATTTGCTCTGAGTCAGAATCAGTTTTTCTTTAGCTTAGATGGGAGCAGAAGATCCACCTCTGTTAATGCCACAGTGCCTCGCCTGGGCTCATGAGGTTGCTAATAGACCAGAACTTTGACTTCTTGAGATGTTCACATATGCAGCACACATGCTGCATACCTGACATATAACATGTAGCCAGCTAAGAGTTTATAGGCACTGTATTTTGTCTTGTTTATGTGACTTATGTGGTACAAATCACTGCAAGGGCACAGAAACACTTCCAAAAACACAGTGAACACAGTTCAGTGCTGCATTCAAAAATGCAAGTTAAAATTCTAAAATGCAAAGAAGAAACCATATATAAACAGGATACAGAAACACTGCCACATTCTCTGGGCCTGAGTTCAATTAAGATGGACGGCAATGAATTGGAAAAGTGTCCTGTGGTCCAACAAGTCCAAATTTGAAATTCTTTTTGGAAATCATGGACGCTGTGTCCTCTGAGCTATAGAGCAAGCAAGAAAGAAAAACATTTCACTGTTGCTGAAAGAAGAAGTGATGCAGCACAGTGATAAACATGCCAACATGTTCCAACATTTATTGAAATGTGCTGCAAATTCAAAATGAGCATATATTCTTCAAAATGAATACAGCTGATCAGGTTCAGCGTTTGATATGTTGTCTTTGTACTTTTTCAATAAACATGTGGTTAAAATAATTTGCACATCAATGCATTCTATTCATATTTACACTTTTGCACAGTATGCCAACTTTTCCTTGGAAACATGGTTGTATAAAGAGTTTTATCCATTTGTCTAAAATATGGCCTGTGCAAACATGATGGTATATTGTTTTATTATATCCAACAATTTCAACCATAAATCTTAAGATAGAAATAGATAGGAATAAAATTGCGTTCTAAAATACTAGAAAATGTCATATTTAAGTGTGATCTTTGAAGAGGGTGTGTTAACTTACACTATATTTCCAAAAGTATTCACTCACCCATCCAAATAATTTAATTCAGGTCTTCCAATCACTTCCATGGCCACAGGTGTATAAACCCAAGCCCCTAGGCCTGCAGACTGCTTCTACAGACATTAGTGAAAGAATGGATCGCTCTCAGGAGTTCAGTGAATTCCAGTGTGGTACCGTCATCGGATGCCAACCCTATGGGTTAAGAATGCGATCTCACTCAAGTTCATATGCTTGTGAAGGCAGACGAGCGAATATTTTTGGCAATTTTATGCCCAAAACATTTACATACAACTAGGGCTGGGCAATAAAATGATATGATAATTATCTTAATATAAGTCTCTCGATAGAACTATAAGAAATGTTCAATATAACAGAGCATTCTCACACTTCCATGTTCTAGCAACAGCCATAGAGCTTTTTTACTGCAAGGAAGGCGACACTACTCTGTCTTCCCCCATGAGAGGGCACAATTCTGAGTTTTTGGACATGACTGGAGGGAAGACGACGAGTAAAATATGTCACCAAATACACTTTAGCAATGTCTGAAATGAGGAGTTATACATTCCCTGTTTGAGTGGAGCGATCGTCAATCTGCTCTCCTGTGACCGAATGTGAGTGACGAGTGGTGTAGCTGTACTGTCCTACAGTGAACTCATCTCTTTCTGTACATCCTAACAGGCTTTAGCTTTAGCATTAAATCACATCTACTCCTCACAACTACAGCACTGTTACAGCGCTCAGTCATATTTAAGTATTAGTGTTTTCCCGAGCAATGAAAATGAAAGAAAGAAGTGGGTCCATGTCAGTTACAGCCCTGATTTAAACAAAAGTAAATGGAGGAAGCTGTGAGGTATTGGAGAGCGGGAGAGCGCTATCTTTCCAGGCTAGCTGTTTTTAGCAGCTGGCTAACTTGAAGCAGTGCTTTGTCACTCGCAGCACACTGTAGATTGTCACTGAAGATGAAACAAGACAAAAAAAGTGCTGATTTCAGTTTAAATGCAGCTAAGTAGAGGATTCTGTCTGGTGTGAGAGAATCACACTCCAGTTAATACGTCTACACAGTGAGCGTCAGATATATTGAGGTTCACCCCTCAAACTACTATGATAGCATAGAGAAATCCAGTCATCTGCTAGCTGGTGTTTGTTAGGCGTGACGGCAGTAAGGCGGTGTGATCAATGACTAACCTACCAAGCCACCCATAACCAGATAGCCCAGCACTCGTCACCAGACGGCTAAAAATTATTTTTTAAAGTTTTCTTTCTTAAATTACGATTGTTACAAAAACTTCGGCTGTGCTTTTCCAGCTGGTGAAAACAGCTAACCAGTGTCACAGATTTGTGAAAAGTTCCACTGTTTGGTGAGTGTTTGTCAAGTTCTGACCATAAAGGATAGTTTAAAACAGCAACTGACCACTCAGGGGCAAAACTCAGCCTTCACACCTGCAAGAAATAATCATTTGACATTAATCGCGATATGTACTGATATCAAATTATATGGATTGTGTTTATTGTGGTAAGATTTTTGGCTGTATCGCCCAGCTCTACATAGAACTGGAAACATCTCATAGTAGTAGAACAGATCAGATGAAGTGCTGGATAAGAAATCTCATGATTATCTCCTGTTATGAAATTTGCAACCTTTTACTATAGAATATATTTCTTACTCCTAGGAATATGCACCTTTTGTGAATGATCTACTCTACTGTGTTATATGCTATTATATTCTGTATTGTGTGTGTATCATCCGTGTGTTTGCTGTGGAAACTGTACCCTGGACATTCAGAACATTGTGGTCATTTCATTCTTTCTGGTACTGAATTTCCTTCGTGATCAATAAAGTATCTATCTATCTATCTATCTATCTATCTATCTATCTATCTATCTATCTATCTATCTATCTATCTATCTATCTATCTATCTATCTATCTATCTATCTATCTATCTATCTATCTATCTATCTATCTATCTATCTATCTATCTACCCACCTTTCCTTTGTCACGTCTGTTGTTGACAACTGTCCAAACTGTTACGTGTCTGAGCCTATATAACCACGACCAATGGATCCTTGGGTCAATTTGTCTGTGAAAAGTCTGATTACTTCCAATCAAATGACCGTATTTTGTTAATTAAATATCGTCTCTGTTTTTTATGTGTGTTTTTGTGTGAACATGTTGACTTTTTAAGATGATGAAAAATAACATCTATTGTTTTTAATGTGTTAAACTGAAACCGTTGAAGTCTTTTTAGTATTATTTGAGCGTGTCACATCACAGAATGGAATCATATCACAGAAATTAATACTTTTTGTATTGTATGGTGTTTTTTCATGCAGTTTTAAATGTTTATCTTTACACATAACAACTGAACAATAAATATAGAGTCGAAGGATTTAATGGGAAGCATCATTACATACAAAGTCACGATTCAGTTAAATTTCACATGCTGTATTTGCATTAGATATGGATAGATTTCCTTAGATAACAGACCACTATTCTATGTCACTCTGTATATAGAACATTTGCAAATTTTGTAAAAGCAATTCAATACATGTACTACAATAAATGTAATTTTACCAAAGTTTTATCTTCAGCTCACTTCCAAACAAAGAAATCCCCATTGTGCTGCCGAGGGTCACCCCAGTGCCCAGAACCTTTGCTTCTATCTTAGTTGGGCTAATTTTGACACCTGTGTCGACTCCCAGCCCAAGTTTCGCTTCAACTGGTCCAGCAGATGCAGATGCACCTCCAACCTCAGCTCGAGCCATGGCACCAGCTTCAAACACATTAGCCTCAGCACATGCAGAAGCATTTGGACCTCTGGCTTCAGCCTCAAAGATGCTCCAGTGTGCTCCAGCTCGTCCTATTCCAGCCTCAGCCACAGCTCCAACCTTTGGGACGCGTTTTCCAGGTTCATCTTCAAAACCATCTGCATATATGTCTGCATTAGCATACAGTTCATCAGCATATGCTTCTGCTGGCCTGTCAAAGTTGTCTATGAGATGAAGCAAGGGTTGATCATCTGCAATGAATTGAGAACAGTTAGTAAACAGTCCAGGCAGTTGGAGGTGCAGCAGTCATTCATAAGGCTGATTCTGATTAACTAAAAAATGTTAGTTCAAATCTACTGTCATTTAGTGGTGCAAAGCCCCACCAGCAAAGCATCATTCTTTCATAGCAGAGGTGTGGACTCGAGTCATATGACTTGTTCTTTGGTTTCTGTTGCCAACTAAACTCAATTAAAACTAGTTGTGAAAAAGTGATTTTTGACTTGAAAAATCTAGCTAATAATGTTAAAATAATAAATGATGATGTTGATGGCTGTAAAATGTTGCACAAATGTTGCTACCATAAATGAAGTTCCACCTTAAATTCTGTGCCACCTTAATTTTAGTACCTCATTATATTAGAGTTCCAGCGGAAATTCTGTGCCACCTTAAATTTAGTGTTATATTAATTGTATTTCCACCTTAAAATTCAGTGCCACCTTAAATGTAGTTCCGCCTCAAATTCTGTGCCATGTTAAAAGAAGCTATATCTTAAATTTTGTTCCACCTTAATTTGAGTCCTACCTTAAAAGGAGTTAAAACTTAAATTCAGTGCCACCATAAATTTAGTCCTATGTTAACTGCAGTTCCATATCAAATTCAGTGCCACCTTTAGTTCCATCTTAAATTCTGGGCAACTTTAAATTTAGTGGTATTTTAATTGCAATTCCACCTTAAATTTAGTGGAATTCAATTAGAAAAGCACAAACAACCTAATCAGGTATAAGTCCTACGATCTTTCAAAGTTTCGTGGCTCTAGCTCAAAAACTGTGGGACAAGAAACATTTTATTTTTGAGAAGTAGAATAATAATAATGATAATAATGATAATAATAATAAGATTACAAATAACAATAAGTTGACCTCGCAACTTAACTAGAAGCTGATTTTAGTTTGCTGAGCTAGTTTTAGTGCTATATTTTTATTTTAATCCCATGTGCTCAAAGTTCTCAACTCTCCTAAATTATATTCAAATACAAAGGTTTTTATTTTGTTGTTAAGTTCAATTAGTACTTAAAAAATAACACACAGCTCCACACTACTAACATGCTGTGATTAAAAGGCTGTATTACTGTACTACTGTACATTTTGGTGTTCGGTGTTGAAAAGGCGTAAATATGCTGAATAATGCACTCTGACTTGTTTAGGACCTGAGACTTGCCTGTATTGATTCAGGACTCGACTTGGGACTTGACTCTGGACTTGAGACTTGACTCTGGACTTGAGACTTACTTGCAACTTAACTTAACTTGTTCCCACCTCTATTGTAGAGTGGCAAGCAGCAAAAATCAACCAAAATGAAAAGTCCAGTATAAAAGTCTGCATCGATTAACACCAGAGATTTACATACATCACTTTATACTGGCTGATTTTTAGATGTGTAAATCCACCCTGAATATCACAACAGAAAGCAAAGAGAGAGAATGAGATAATGTTCCCTTAACACTAGAATTAGAACTGAAAACTGAGAAATGCAGATCCAGATTTTTAACTAGAAGTTGTATTCTAGCTCTGTAGTGCTGGTTGCGTACAGAGGAGGTTTCACTGTAGTGGGCTTACCTGTAATGCACCCCTTCGACATGTTTCACAAGAAGTAGTAGATGGTGAGAGAAAAGGAGAGAGCGAGCCTGCAGAACAGAAGAGGGCAAGTGTTACTCTTTCACTCAGTGAATGAATTGAGTGAACTGTTTCCTCCAGTGATTCCCACTCAATGCATCCTTATGACCAGAAACACAGTCTATAACATAGACACTGCAGTCATGTCCCTGTACTGCATCACACTGACCAGGCTCAGCTTTTCTAATGTTCAGGACTGTAAAGGAGGTTTGAAAGGGAGCAAACTACTGCAGGCTGTAGCCCTCACCTCCCTTAAAAAGACCTTGTAGTGTAGTTTTTTAGTAATAATTAGCTATATTTATCATCATCAGCAGCAATA
This sequence comes from Pygocentrus nattereri, assembly GCF_015220715.1. Classification (NCBI taxonomy): domain Eukaryota; kingdom Metazoa; phylum Chordata; class Actinopteri; order Characiformes; family Serrasalmidae; genus Pygocentrus; species Pygocentrus nattereri. The sequence continues at coordinate 37,109,957 of NC_051223.1, forward strand.
AAGTTAGGCGTTGTTACTTTGTTGGGGTGGCCGATAGCCCAGTGCTAAGAGAGGTGAACCACTTCAAATACCAACACAGACTGGTTGAGCCCTCAGCCAAGGCATTTGATATTTCTTGGCGGTTTAAATTGCTGTGGTCAAAATTCACCCAAAGTATTA